>NC_066245.1:15388617-15696897 GCF_024542735.1 Bombus huntii | reverse complement strand
AGTAATAAATTATAATTAGAAGTAATAAAAGAACAACATTTTATGTTTTGTTCTATAATCAAATGGACCATATATAATTGAGTAAAATAAAATAAAACAAAAAATTTTATGCATCTATTACTTCCTTATAAAACGAAAAAAGCTTTTGGGACAACCTAATACTTAAAGTTGAAAAAAACAATGCTTTTTCAGTAAAATGTATTTTCTTATATATTCTAGGAAATTATAAAAGAAAGGGAAGAGGAACGTGAAACGTTGAGAAAAGAGTTACGCAGAAGTAGAGAACGTCTTCATGCCCTTGATGCAGATATACAACGTCGTGAATTTTCAGAAACATGCACTGTGTCAAGTCAAACACAAACGAAATCCAGTTAGTTCATTACTTTTTCAATTTTTCAGAATGTGGGTTGATAATATTCTTTGATCTACAATGACGACCATATACTTACGTACGGTTGACAAAATTAAATTTTACTTGTTTTAATTACAAAAACTGCAACGTACATAAGTAGGTTGTCCGCTATAAAGTCAATAGCTTGGATCATAATACTTACAAAGCACCTCATTTCTTGGAATAAAGATATTCTCGGAATATTAATTTCTTTCCTTTTTTGGGGGGGTTTTTAGGTGAAGTTTTAAATGCAGATAGCAGTATTGACGATCCCACTCGTGATGTAAGGATCTTAATTTAACGTGCTAGTAAATTAATCCCGTTTCTAACTTCTCCTTAGACTATTTATGTCATAAATTTAATATTACTCTGTTCACAGGAATTTGTGGATGCACGTGGTGAATCTGAGACAAATGAAGAATCAGAACACATAGAACATGAAACAGAAACAATAGTAATGGGGGATAGTGTTGGTTGAAACGTGCATGATTATTATATCAAAATAATGTCGACCAGGTGCATTTTACGAGCAAAATCGTTTCCGAATGCTCATACTGGAAGAAATCAAAATTATGTAAAAAATGACAAATGGCGAGTAGCTGTTTATGGAATACAATAATATTAGATACATATTTACAGAGTCATGGGTCAATGATTAATCATACCTTTGCCAAAGATTTTATGTAACTGGATCTACATGACGTAGTAGCATGGCGCGCATACGTCATATTATATCAATGACTGGAAATTACATAAATTTTTTATTACCAATAGTATAACGACGGAATTTCTGAAATAATATGGTGAAGGAGATCTGTTCAAAAAGAGAATCCCATATAGATTGCTATAACTCAAGTTTAATCTCTCTCTCTCTCTCTCTCTCTCTCTCTCTCGCTCTCTCTCTCTCTCTCTCTCTCTCTCTCTCTCTCTCTCTCTCTCTCTCTCTGTCTCTCTCTCTCTCTCTCTCATATACTATACACACACAAATACATAGATCAATAATTTAAGTAGGAGCTTTATATGATTATTGAAGAATTCTTTTACTGTGAATTATTTTAAAATCTACACTGTTATAGTACTCTAATAATACTTATTGTATAAAAGTTGTTACATCATGTCTTGAATGATATCGATTTCTATAACATATTATTTTATATACATCGATTTGTATACTGAAAATCTTTCCTTAAGATGCTTTTTAGGAAACAAGTCAACTCTTTCGAAGTTACTTTGAAATACTTATTACTAGTGCATTTTATACAGAAACATTTACGTAAATGTGTTGTATACGTTTAGCGCAACTTAGTCGTTCGTTTCAAGAAACTACCTTTTGTGATCTGCTACGGCATATTTGGAACCAACTGTGTTACTATAACAATTCAATAGTCATGAAATATAATTTGCATTTATATAAAGATATATGATCAGAAGATGCGTCGATATTTCAAAGTATAAAAAAAATGCAAAGCATATATTAATGGAAAATAACGATTTTCAACTAGTTATCATTGAATAACACGCTTTTACATACTTTCCTTATATTTCGTGACCAAATGTTCAGGATATTCGATCCAGAGGCGGAAATGCTGATTGATTTCTAAATTGTATCAATTAAACGAAAAGCACCTAATGGTAATTATTAACATAATATATCATATTATTTCTGTTATGATACAAAACATAAGGCAAATGTGTTCGCATCCTAATGTTTATTATTATTATTATCATGACTATGATTATCATTATTAAAATTATTGCAGCCTTGAATTATTATTATTTTTATAATTTATAGTAATTTTACAACAATTACAATAACTTAAACCAATGTAAAGTCAATTCAAAAAGTTACTAAAGTTAGTAAAACGAAAAGGAAATAGCTGAATTTCATATAATGCTAAGAATAATTCTATTCTATATTCTTACTAATAGTTTACAATAACAATATGTTGAAAATAATTAAATTTTGACCAACAAATTTATTAAAAACTTTGTTCTTAATATGTAGTTAAATGTATTTAACTTTTAAAAGATAGAAAAACAATTAAGTTATTAAATTTATAAATCACATTAATACAGTGTATTAGTTCATAGTTTCATTTCAATTCTTTTGTCAATACTTTATTTAATTATTTAACCCTTGTTTTTTCCTTCTTCTTAATAACTTGAAAAGCACAAGCATTTAATTCGACATAAAATCTAACATAAAGAATCATAAAAGTGTGTTTACAAAAATTATTTAAGAATTTTTAAATACATGTTACTAATAACGAACTTGTAATAAAATTCAAAGAATTGTTTACAACCAAACCATTCTAAGTAATAATTCATAAAGTATAATTAAAATGTACCTACTT
Source organism: Bombus huntii (assembly GCF_024542735.1). Taxonomy (NCBI): domain Eukaryota; kingdom Metazoa; phylum Arthropoda; class Insecta; order Hymenoptera; family Apidae; genus Bombus; species Bombus huntii. The sequence goes on along the minus strand of NC_066245.1, from coordinate 15,694,152 downwards.
GTAATGCATTAGGCATCATAAATCACACGTTCTGGATCTTTTGTAAGAGAGATCTTTTACTTTCTTTACAATAAGATTTCCTTTTAGTAAAGATTAATTTATAACATAGTATTTACTTATTATAGAAAAATCACGAAATTGAAAAATTAATATCTATATCATTTATACAATCAGTATGCATATATGTATATATAATGATGCTTTTCATTATTATGTAAAACTGCATAAACATGAGAACAAAATTATGAATTTGTATCTATCCTGTTGACTTTTCCATATTATTTACTAACAACATTTGCTTTGGAAAACAATATTTACCTCTTGGTGCTATACTTGCCTAAATGAACAATCAAGTTCCTCTTTTGATTATAATGGAATTTAGAAATAGAAATAAGAAAGTAAACAAAGATTTGTATACTATTTGTAGACTCCTGAACATGATTGGTAACTTCAAAATTATCAATATTCATAGATAAAAAAAAAACTATAACTAATGTAAAACACTTTCTCAAATGAATTTATAATAAATAAATATATAGAATCATGCATAAGTGAAATATTATAACAAATATTTTACTGCTGTTTAATTAATACTAATATTGGTTTATCAATGATACTTTCGAATTAGAAAACACAGTTGGAGTGACAAAATGTACTTCTTTTTGTAACAAAGGACTGATCGTGCGAAAAAGACTTACCTGTTTACATAAAATCTTTGCTACTATTAAATACTAATAATTCCTTAATGATAAAATGCGAATAATTATAAATACATTACTATGTATATGTATAAAGTATTTAATAACATTATTAGTTGATATTATTGATTATTATTATTATATTATTATTGCATTAAAATACTTATAAATTGTAAATTATCTTGTAATTCTTTTACATTCTTTTACCTGCATAAACAAATCCTAGCATTCTTTATTTTCCTATAATTTTAAATTTTTGTCATGTATTACTCTATACATTTTAAACTTACATCATAAGGTATTGATAGAAGCATCAGAAAGTCAGGATCTAAATAGATTTAATTTGTTATTATTGCTTTAACTTTTTTATATGTGAATATTATATGAAGATTAGTTTCAATAATTTATATATTATATTTTGTCTGTGTTAATAGACAAATTCAACACATTTGAAATACAGTTTCATTATCGTTACCAAAAAACTCCTCTTCAAGTTTATTTTAATAACTTTTGTAATATGGTTCTAAAATGATATTTGAAATATGTAAATAAATGTAAAACTTATCTATCTGATAATGTTGCGCAAGAACAAAAATATTTCGTGTATTATTAAGTATATAGAATGTTAATTTTAGATTGAACATTTAAATTATTTCCAACATTATTAAGACAAAGACTAAAAGAGGACTTAAATGTTTTCGAGGTGTGCATTTGGTTGTGATGAAAAAAAAGACCTGTGAAGGTCATCTTGATAGTGTTTCAAACATTTCATTAAAATTTGTTTGTATGTCAACATATATTTTGCATAATGCGATATTGTAGTATACGTAAAAATAAGTTTAGCAACTTAATTACAATGACCTTGAAGTGGTACCTTGCAAACGAAAGAATAATTTTAAGTTGGAAGGATATAAATCACATAAATTACACGTTTTATCGACAGGAAGTAAAATTAAAAATTCTTGGTTGGACGATTTTTTAAACTTGCTTGTAACTAACCTTGCTTAATTGATTCCTTAGATTCTGAACTTTTATTTCAGCCCTCAAAAGTTAAAAAATTCTGCCCAGCAGCTGAAAAATTTGGATTTTCTGATTTTGCCACCTCGATTAGTTTCATCTATTCACCGTTAGATGGTAATAGTATTTTATAGTCCAAGTATTGCCAACGTTAGGAAAATTTTAGTTAGAAGATCGTACACTTTATATAAGAATTTAACCCTAAAAATACGATGTTTAACACAATCTAAAAATATATATTATTCGTACATTCAAAACTAAATTTTGAATACAAACTGCAGAATGTCTCTTCTGCGCAAAGGACAGGTTAGCTTTTTTATTTACTTCATTTCATTATTTATGTTTTCTCAAATTTTGTAGGTTAATGAATTTAAAAACAATCTTTAAAAATTTTTTCGTTAAATGCACCTTAAATGTCTGTCACTACATTTTGATATTACACTAATTAATTAATTTATCATCTATTCATTTCACTTCTAGCATTGGGGTACTTTTGCATGTGTTTGGCACATTTTCGATGCAACTTGGCAAAATCCATATAGAAGTGCACATTTGATAAAAAAATACCTTATGGGATTATACAAACCTATATATCATCCTATGAGTAAGTCAAATGAAATATATACATATGCATATAATAACACAGATTGCAAGATTGGCATAAATAATATTCTAAATGTTAATTTTTATATAGACCAGTGTGGTGACCACGTAATAGTAATAAATAGCAAAGAAATTGCATTGCGTGGAGATGAGTGGCAAAAACGAGTATATTTTCATCATACTGGATTCCATGGTGGAGCTACTTGGACTCTTGCATGGGAATTACATAGTAAAGATCCTACTATGGTAGTTGACAGATTTTCATAAACTACTAATATATTAAAAAATTTGATTGTATTATTACACTATATATATTTTTTTATTTGTAACATATAGATTGTTAAGAAAGCAGTTTATAGAGCAATGGATGGAACTCTGCAAAGAAGATATACCATGCAGAGGTTACACATTTTTCCTGATGATAATGTACCCAAAGAAATGTTAGATAATGTTACCAATCAGATTAAACAATTAAGATCTGTTCCAGTTAAACTGTATGATATTCCACAAGAGGAAAGAGATAAAATTCCACGACTTATAAAATATCCTAGTGATTACCAGCTCAAATAAAGTTATATATATAGATTTAAAATAAATTATCACATTATTTTAAAAAATTTGTTTGTTTCATTTTGATAAATTGTCACATAAAAGTAATGGAAAGATATTGAAAAATAAAGCAGTAAAATTTATATAGCATATTTTACTTTTTACATTTATTTACAAATTGTGAAATGAATTAAAAAATATTATTCATTGATAATTGGCAACACACCTTTAGGTTTCAATTGACTATCCAAAATTTTCTGTTCCTGTTCTTTCTTTTCTTTCAATAATCTACTATGTCGTTCAACTGCAAAATCAATTTCTCCAACTAGTTTAATAATTTTTCTCTGTAAATTAAGCATTTTATTTATTACGCCATTTTACTGAAAATTTTATTAAGAAAATAATGTTTGAAACAATACCATATATTCTTGATGCTTTTGTATACGCTTCAACTGTCTTGAAGCATATGGGACAGGTTTATTATCTTTAAAAGAATAGTCAGACAAAGTAACCAATGGACCAGTAGTATTTGGATTTTTTGTCAAGTTTCTTCTGTAATTATTAAATCATATGACATTTCACAATTAATATATATAGATATAAGTTTATATTTTGCATAAAATTTATCCTTACGCTGCCCTCCATCTCTGATCCAAATATATTGGGAAAGATGTATGAAATTTATTGATAGCAACAGTAAAATCTAAAAAATAAAAATATAGTTGATATCTGAACAAATTTTTTGGTTATCGTATAAAAATAGTAAAAGTTTAACAATTGTGATGGAATATATATGGTTTTGGTAGAGTAATTATTTCATCATATTGTAACTATTTTAAATAACTTCACACTAACGCGTCGAATAGCTTGTTCGAAGTATTATTTTTGCCGTAGATAATGACATTTTATTTCGACAATATTTTTAAGGAATATTTATAATGCAATTCATTTAAGTGATACCTCTGGTGATACTAGGTACATAAACCATAGAATATGTATTAATGAGGTAGACTACATTTAATGTTTATATTTTACATAATAAAGTAAATACATAAAGATATAATTTATTAATATTTTTTATATAACTGTACCTATTTTATATGTATATTAAAAATAAAGTCTTTTATACGTAACTTTTTATTGTTGTAAACTGGTGGCTCCCTTTAGTGTGAATATTTTGTGTGATATAGGGCAAATTCTAATGTCGCGAATTTAATTGTACAGCGGCGTAGCTGATACAACGAACAAAAGTTATTTAACAAGTTTATCGATTAATTTTAAAATTATTTATCAGTAACAACTGTGATTACTCTCAAATTTCATATATATTTTCCTTACCATGGGACAGAACATTGTCAACAAAGCATAAATCGCTCGCTTTCTAATATTGTAAATTCCAATCAAAATAATGTGTACTAGCATTAGTTAGTAAGAATTTGTCTTATTGGATAACAAATTAATCGTAGATTCTCATGTAAATCCAAGCGAATAAATGTGACCCAAAACTCATTTGGGTCACTCTGTGACCCAAAAAATAGAGAAACGTTAGAATCATTAGATCGTTAGGACCGTTACGCTGAGTTCAGTGTCTAAATAAATTTCATTAAAGCGCAAATCTTGTTAAAGTAGTCAATCTATTATAAATACTTAGTTTTAAATATAATTAGTTTAAAAAAAAATTATTGTTCGAGTTAATCTTTATTGTTATGTATTTCTTCATTTAAACGTCGAATTGTTTGAAGTTGCAACACGAGCAGAGTGCTTCAGCATTTCACGGGCTGCAACCGTGCCAAATTCCCCAACTGTTGGGAAAGCCACGCAACACTATCAAAGAATCTTCTGATTTCACTTTGTGGTAGACTAAAACGAATTATAAAGTTGGCAATATGATATAAACCTAAGTGACTAATCCCAGAACTGTTATTATTGTCTTACCGACACAGTCCTGAGTCCTTGTGCCCTGGTATGAGAATATATACGTAGTATAATTTGAGTTTAGAAAGAGAAGTGTTTTGTATCTAATACGTTAGTGAATGTCAAAATGACATCTGTGGATTCAGGAATCGAAACAAGTAACAATTCAGACGATAGTTCGATCGCTCAAAGTGAAGATATGACAATGGAAGAAATTAGTAATGCCAGTTCAGCTCCTACAATAATAACTTGTAATAATAATTACAATGAAATACAAGAAATTAAACCCGGCATTGTTCACACTATATTTAAACCAAATTCGTCTGTTTGCTTATCAAATATGCACGATGGTGTTCAAAATTATACACCAGCAAGTAGTTCAAGACCATATATTGGTGTATCCCCTAATGTAAGTATTGTTTTTTTATATAAAATATTTTTACATACTTCTATATTTTGGTGATCACCTTTGATTGTTTCTCCTCTTATTAATATGAACGCGTTTAATACTTTTTCGTTATTTATAATGTAATTATTGTTAGTATGTGAAATTATTAATTTATGCTATAATAAATTATAGCGAACAATTAGATTACTTATAATAATATAGAAGTGATTAATATAACTACTTATTTTTCTTATTAAGAAAATATCATACAAATTTTGTGAAGTAATCACAATATAACGTATAAAGTATATAAAAAATAATTTGTTGCAGGTTTTAGAGGTTAAGTTCCCCTTCAAGTGTAATTCTGTTGGTTCATCAACAGCTAGAACATTTTTAGTAAACCGTAAGTTACTGTGTAAATCCTTTTTAATTATGATACCTTCAATTCAAATTACAGAAATCCAGATTTTTGTGCAATAATAATTAACAAAATATATAACAAGAAAATATTAATGATTACCTTATACATATTTCAACAACATAATTATCTTTTTCTAATAATGTTCTGCATTCTTCTTTTTAGAACATGTTTATTGTAGCAAAATAAAGTTGACTAAAGAAAAACGCAGAAACCGTCACTTTGTTTCTCTGGTTGATGATTACACTCGTCTTGTTCAACATAGAATGAGAATTGCAGCAGCTACAAACAACACCATGGTGATGAAAATTCTTTTAGATTCTAATGTTTCACCTAACAGTGGTGATAAACAAGGACGAACTCCTCTTCATCTTGCCTCTTGCAGGTAAATTTGACCCACATAACCAACACTAAATTACCATTTTTTAATAAATATTTCATAGTAGTAATATTATATGCTATTACAGGGGTTATACAGACATGGTTCGTTTGTTATTGGAATATGGTGCAGATCCTAATCTTCGTGATTCTGTAGGTAATACACCATTACATTTAGCAGCCGTGACAAGCAAAATATCTGTAGTTACACTCCTTTTAAATGCCGGAACGGATCCCTTATGCTTAGATCAATATGGTTATAATCCATTACACTTAGCACAAACAAAATTAAAGTTATTGCAAAACTGTAAAGGGAAGGATATGATGAAGATCAAAGATGAAGTGCAAAGCATAATTAGTATGTTGTTGGCATATTTACAAAAGTATAAAGATACTCACGAAAGTATGGAAACCTTGAGTAGTTTGTGTTCACGTTTATCTTTATCAAACACGTCAAATCAAGTTCAGGATGATGTGAAAGATTTATTGGCTAATTTAAATGCTCTATCTATAACAAAGTAATCACTTATTCACTTTACCAAACTAATAGTTTTATAAATAAATTGATGTAAAACAAAAAAGTAATTAACAGTATGCGTTAAATTTAGTTTGCTCGTAATGGGTTCATTTTAATCAATTAATTTACACACTGAAATTTTTTTTTAATTTATATAAGTGCGCAATATAACGGTAAAGTTTTGATATACAGTAGAACAGAGTAGAGCTATAATTTGGAAAGTTGTGCGAATGTTAATAAAGTAAGGTATTCGACTTTGACTCATTGACGATAAAAAGAAATATTTACATTTTCTTAAAGTCAAACTATATTTCGCTCGCTTATTATACTGACTTGATTCTGTATGTTTCTATTGGCTACAAAACAAATCAAGTTTCGATAATTAGCTAATAGGTATTTTATGAAACGCATTTTATAAATTTCATTTTGGCCTCGGAGTGTTATACTTTTGTGTGCTATATTTTCATGTTTTTTTAAATTACTATTGTTTTGGATTTATTGTATTTACAAAACTTAATGCAGATTCCATACAGTACAAAAAAATAAATCGTAGGATATCACATCATTAAATCAAGTATGTATTTGATACAAACCATAATCCTCATAAATTTCATAATCCTCATAAATTTCATAATCCTCATAAATTTCATATTCATCATAAATTTCAATTCATTATTATATATTATATATTAACTATACACTAATATGAAAGTTTGTATTTTCCTTTTCTTCACTCAACTAGTTGGTTTAAATAATAATCGCTAAATAACCATAGGATTATTAATTTAAGAAATTATTATAATTTGATTTTGATAAGTTGTTATGCATATAATGTGCAAATAGTTTTTCTTCAAGACGATTAAAAAATGTTGTGCTACATAAACTTTTTTAAGTTTATAAAGCTGCAAATAGAGTGCAAAAATAAAAGCTGCAATTTATACAATTTATATAGATATTGATAGAGTAAGATTGCTCATGTAAATTTATCTCTATAAATTTTGAAAAAAGGATTTTGCTTTATTTTTTATATATTTATTTTACATAATATACATATTTACATGTATATTATTTTGTTTTTCAATAATTTCTTTTTATATTAATATTTTCTATACATATCTTCTGAGTTATTAAATATCTTATTGATATTGAACTTTATGTCCCCCTTTTTAGGTTTTCAAACAATACAAAACAATAAAGATATAAAAGTAGGCTGCAAGATATATTGTAGCATATACATACTTCGTACTTTCATTACTATTTTAGGATGTATGACATTTTTTAAATTTTAAATAAATACATAAGCTAACAAATAAAGTATAGTTGTAAACATATATCCTCATTCATTCTCATAAAAAATTTCAAATAGAAAGAATCTTAAAGTGCATTCCTAATAAACGTCTTCAAAATATTTCGATTCTTATATGAAATATTATGTGCTACAACAGTATCAATTTTGTTAAATATTGTAGTTGTCGCATTGTTGTATATATTCTTTCACTCTGTTTGCAGCCTCAACACTAACTATGGGAATTATATAAATGTGTGAACATATGAACAAATTATGTCGAATTCAAGTTGTTCGCATTTACCTTGTAAATATATGTAATATCGTGATATAATGTGTTTACAAAGAGTGGACAATAGAGATGTTAATCAGACAGAAAAAGACGATTGTTGTTCAACCTGAACTATTCACGCCAAACGCACAGAAAACAGCGCAATCCACACTCTCTTGGCAACGCCACTCGCAACCTCTATCTCCGCTCAGCTCGCACTCTGCTTCTGGACTCGCACTCTGTTTCTCGACTAATGCTCTGGTCGTTGCCGCATTCTGTTGTCTTTTTCCTAGGCCCACCGCACACGTGTTCTGCAGACGCTCGTGGCCAGGGTCACGTAGGTCTTTTCCACGAAACTATGCACTTGAAAAGACCGATGACACATTGATGGGCCCGACGGCGCCTCGGCTCTCGCGACATTGTTCATAGTTCGCCCGATATTTCTTAGGCCTTTCGTCCACGATACTACATTCGGCCATCCTGCAATAACATCTGCCCTCAGATGTTGCCTTCTATCTCGCTGTCATCAGATGCGTCACTTTCGGCGTTTAGGACCCAAGGTTTCATAAAATCGAGATGTGTGCGGGTCCTTCCTTCGGTACTGCTTCGCACGCTTTCTTCTTTTCTTGTAATTTTGCAGGTTCCCTTCTAGCTTACCTATGTTTCGTTCGGTTAGGCTACAGTCAAGGCAGTTGGATACCACGTGTTCGACCTTTTCGCGTAACCCCCTGAACCAGAAGTCCTTCTTGACCATAGCTTCTGTTTTGGTAACCTCGAAATGCCCACGCTCGTGCGCTTGCCTGACTACCTGAGCCCGCATCGCCTTCAATACTACTATTAGCACATCGTCCTTACGCTCCTTATACAAAATATTGTTTCTTACTGCCTGCCCATCGGCCTGACTGCACGTTGCGGCATCCAAAATCCTACGGACTTCAATGTCCTTGTTCTGTGCCCTTCTCAACCGTGCAATCAGCCCGTCTTCACTCTCCGTTACATACATAGTGCTCGGCAGGGGGTTCCTACTCGGAGCATCTACATGCTGCATACTTTTCCCCGGCCGATGACACACCTGATACTTAAACTCGCCTAGTAACAAAGCCCATCTAGCCACACGCGCACACAAATCTTTCTTTCTAACTACACCTATCGGACTCGCATACTCCGAGTCTGACGATTTGATGACACCCTCGTTTGTCCACACTTCCATCAGATCATCTTCTTCCTTTCTTTCCGACGGCGCCAGTCTTCGCGGTCTTCGCGCTGCCGGCTTGTCGCTTTCCAAAACTACTTTTGCGGTTATTCCGACGTCTCGCTTCTTCTCCGGCCTATACCCCCTAACGATATCTCGAATCGCTTCACGATAATGCGGTTCCTGTACGTGTGTTAGGTCTGTTTCGTCAGTCCGTTCTACTACGTTAATTCTAAACACATCCGACACGTCTTTGTTAGTCTGTTCGTCAAGCCGCAAGAAAGTCACTTCGCCCCGTTTAACCCGTAACTCTACCTGATCCAGAAAATCAGTGCCTAACAACAGGCCGTGCTTCGTCAATATTTTGTTTGAAACAACGTGCAAAGTGATTGGCAGTTTACACCCATCAACCGTCATTACCTTAGTGAATTCACCCCAGGTCTCATTGCCAGCGGAACCAAAACCGTCGAACTTAAACTTGCATTTACCTAGCGGTGGTGACCCTAACCTCGCATACTCGTCTGATCGAATGAACGTGAGATCACTACCCGTATCCACTAGTGCCACAAACCTACAATCATCTATCGCCACTTCTTTCACATACTTCCCTTTTTCGGATCTTGACACTACGCAAGTCTCTTTCGGTCGTGCCGTACACCTCGCTGCAATATGTCCAAATCCGCTGCACTCGGAACACCTAACACCTTCTCCCCTCTCCGGACACTTAACACTTAGATGATCCTCACTACCGCAAATGAGGCATCTTCTTTTCTTCATTGCGTCTACAGATTGACTGGGCTTCCCGTTCTTCTGGGTTTTAGCCGGCTTCACAATCGACTTTGCTCTGCTACTCTTCTGCTCTTCGTACATCACTAACCTCTTCCTTAACTCTTTGATTGACGTAGCGCCGTACAATATAGCCTTATTGTTCTCGTCGTCTATTATTCCATCCACTATGTATTCCACCTTTGCTTCCTCCTCCATGTCCACATGGCTGGCTATTTTGAGCATGCGGTACATGTAGGCCAAACATGCTTCATCACTCTCCTTTTTTGTTTCTTCAAGTTTCTGATGTACTTGCCTACTGTTGACTTTCCTCGAAAATTCTTTCACTAGCCCCCTCTTCAACTCATGCCAAGTCCTGGCATGACACTCGAAGCTCGCGAATATTTTCGCTGATCCCTTCAGCAGCTTCCTGGCGTAGACTGCCTTCTGCCCATCCGACCACATGCACGTATCAGCAACTTCCTCGAACGACTCGAACCATCGTTCGACATTTTCACCTCTGTTGCCACTAAACGACTCTAATGCATCTTCGACGTCTCTAAAATTCAGTGTCGAACCAACGCATGCCCTTCGACAACATTCGTCACGGTCCTGATACACCCTTCGCGTATCTCTCTTGTATCCTCTTGCGTTTTTCTTGTCATCTTCATCCTCACTTTCGTCGTCGCTTTCTTCTTCCGACGATATATCGTTACCATCCATGGCCGCTTGTAGCCGTGCGCGTAATTCTACTTTTCTTCCCGTCGTTTTTAAACCCAAACTAGCGAGGCGCTCCTTCAACTCCTTCGTATTCATTTTCTCAACATCTTCATCTTCGTTACAATCACGCTCAGCTCTCTGTACATTTTCTAAATCTCGTTGACCGGTTAGCTCTTCACCGCCCGTCGATCCCTTACGATACGATTGTCCAGCCCTACACGCCCGATTCAGCCTTGCAATCAGCACTGACCTCGCGCCCGATATAGGGAGGTTCATTCGCGCGAGCTTACTCCTCACCCGACAATCGCTCGTCCCCGACGTTTGCCATTTTTCACACTACACAAACTTAAACCGTCAACGATATCGTCTTTTACCGCACCGCGTACCGGTAAATTCACAACTAGCTCGAATAGCTCTGTTAAACCGTTTCGTTTTCTGTCTTGTCCAATCCCGGCTGAGCCCCCAAAAATATGTAATATCGTGATATAATGTGTTTACAAAGAGTGGACAATAGAGATGTTAATCAGACAGAAAAAGACGATTGTTGTTCAACCTGAACTATTCACGCCAAACGCACAGAAAACAGCGCAATCCACACTCTCTCGGCAACGCCACTCGCAACCTCTGTCTCCGCTCAGCTCGCACTCTGCTTCTCGACTCGCACTCTCTGCTTTTCGACTAACGCTCTGGCCGTTGCCGCATTCTGTTGTCTTTTTCCTAGGCCCACCGCACACGTGTTCTGCAGGCGCTCGTGGCCAGGGTCACGTAGGTCTTTTCCACGAAACTATGCACTTGAAAAGACCGATGACACATTGATGGGCCCGACGGCGCCTCGGCTCTCGCGACATTGTTCATAGTTCGCCCGATATTTCTTAGGCCTTTCGTCCACGATACTACATATATATCTTTTACATTGATATTCCCAACTAAAAAAGGAGTGAAATATTTAATCTTTAACACTGAACATAATTAAGGTTTTGTATAACTTCTTGCAAATTATTCATTTACATAACATTGAATGACATTAACTAAATGAAATTCTGTTTGAATCTTACAGTACTTTTTATTCTTATACAATATTAAGATGATAGTGAAAATTGGTGTAATTTTTCAAGTATGATGTATAATGCCTGAATTAGAGTGGTATTTCTAGTGTATTATTGAAAGCTAAGTTCTATATATATCATGATACGAGTTTTGCTATGATGAAAATACAATTTATGGTCGCGATACTTTTGTAAGACTAGAATTGACAATCGTGAAAGATCATGTTTTGTGTTCTCTATCCATATATAAACTTATAAGCAACTTATGTGTAACTACTTTATATATAAACTGTAAATAAGTGATTTCCCTGTTAGCAGTACTTACGGCAGATCTATAAATAAAAAAAGAAGTATCTTGTTTCATACGAATTTGTGTATACAGGAAAACTCTAATTTTTCCTGTGTATAAGCTGCTTCAATCAAGTGCATTAAAGAAAACTGTGAGTTTTTCTTATATTCTGATATATATCAGTTCCTTTTCGTTCATTTTTTCTGGTTATGTCGTAGCTGTATGCAAATAAAAATATGTATAACATTGGAAAAATTATAGTTATATCAGATTGAAAGAAGCTTGGTTTGATTAATCAGATTGAAAGAAATTTTATGGTGATTTTCCTTGTATCAATATCGAAATAAATAAGTGATAAACTAGAGTTTCTTTTTTATGTACATAATTTTATAAGTGTGTTAATGTTTTTGTAAGTTACAAATAATTTGTAATTAATTTTTGTGCTATCATCGTAAAATATAGATAGGAATATCTTTTTATAACTTGCAACTTCTGTAATACTCATTAAATTATAAATATGATTCAGGATGACTCACATTTATATTGGTATACTCTAATATGTTACACACTGGCAACTATAAATATGCAATTTTTAGGCACAGAAATAATATTCATTAACTACAATAGTTTTAAGCAAACCACGGGATGATAGAGGTTTTATGTAAAGAAATTTATTATCATATATATTTGCTATCATACTAAATAACTTTCATTATTCTCAAAAACATTAACGATCGTTCCGCAAAAAAATAGCGGAATAACAAAAATCAATATACATTACAATATTGATCTCATCGATGACAAATATTTTTTCCTTTGAGCGGTAATGTAGCGTTTCTCTAAGAATATGCAAAAATTTAGCGCTTCTTTATTTTTTTATAACGAGATGACTATTTGTCCTATTTTTAATGTTATAATATATATTGAAAGGAACTAGTAAAAATGAAAAAACTTAGAAAAAGATCATGTGTAACACAATTACATTTGTTGAAAATTTTGGGACAAATATCGAACAAAAATGTCATTTACAGCCTTATGCTTTAAGTTAAAAACCCTTATTAGTCACATTTCTACAAAAAACATTTTTATAAAATAATTGTTTAATCATTATAGTTAACCTCAAAATTTTGATTATCGATCCTTAGAGATTTTAAGCATTCTTCAGTATTTACAATAGTTTCTTAGCTCATGACTATATTGGTACATACATTCGAAAAAATGTGTCTTAATTGAAGTAAATTCATTTCTTGGAAAAATTTTATATATACTTAAATTGATACCAAAATGATAACATTCAGGAGCATACAAATGTGTTATGTGACTAGAAAGGATCAACTAGAACTCTTCCTAGCAATCGTAAACATATCTGCAATTATAAAGAATCATTAATTTTCTATTACAAATGTGCCATTGAAATCTTATCCATACTGAATTTGCAATATATTTTGTACATAATTTATAAAATGATAATTTTGATTTCTTCTTGTTGACTGTGCTATAAAATGAAATTGATTGTCTGAAGATAGTACAAATGGAACTATGTCAATATTATTTACTGTTCTTTTGTTTTGTGCCTTTTGTGAATAAAATTCTTGTGTTCCTTTGATTTTTGGGAAAACATTAACAATTTACAAACCCTATTATACTGCACAGCATGTAATAATAAATAAAATAATAAATATATATAATTGGTTTCTTTGTTTTGTGAAAAGTTTTAACCCTTGTTAGTTAAGTTAAGATCCTTGGCATTTATGACACAAGCAGAAACACAAGATTTGGCACGAAACTAAGGATAGAATAATAAAACCTTAAAAGAAATAATATAGAGAAAAAGAAAATCATCTATATACTTCTTAATTATCTTTACGCATCTCTTGGCACAAATTTACACGTATAAAATAATACAATTTATACAAATTATAATCATCGCAATATTTGTTAAACGTTATATCGATTATCTCTATAAAAATGCTTTTAGCAACTAAGAGAACATCGATGAAATTTTTCTATAATAAATGAAAGTTCTTCGTTTCGATATTAAAGCGCAACTATATAACAGTATCAAACACCTCTCTAGTGTCCTCTCGATATTAGTTTTTCTTTTCTTTTTAAATTGTGCACTCTTATGAATCAGATATTGGATCTTTAACGTGCCGCATATTATCTGTTAATTATTATGATATGTTTTTATGTCGTTCTTATAGCGGCTAATGATGTCTCGAAAAAATATTTCGTAAGCGTAAGATCAAAAGACGGTATCTGTGCGTTGTATCGAAAGATTGACATGTTCTTTCTTTAATCTAAAATGCGTCTAAATGTACAAAATTTGAGAACTATCGCGATTAAATCAATACTGTATGCCAGCATTTAGACCGCGTGATAATAACAACCTGGTCGATAAAATGCATACAAGCTTAAAAAATTAGAATCTTTACAAATTCGATCGAGAAGATCGAAATTAATTCTTTTATGCTTACAATGGAAGCTACAACGTATTATATGCTATACAATCGTTTAAGAAATACAATACATGTACTTATTTACATCGCTGAAAGAACAACCAGAAGGTATTGAACGGAGGAAATTATCGTTAATCCTTGATGAATTTTAATAATACCCTTTGGTAAATAACGAGGAGGAAGATACATCTAATCATCGAATTACTCAACTTATTATATTGTTATAATATTGATTTCGATTTATATCTAACTTTCATGACCAATTCGTTGTATAAATCGAGGATTAGGAAAACTAGCATAAAATCCATGAAATATTTTGAAGTTATACTATTATACGTTGCATAGGGAACAGTCCAAAAAGTTAGGATTTAGGCTAATTAATAAAATTACAGATAACTAGTTAGTAAGCACTATTGAACGGTGTTATATGGTATGGTTTATCAACCGCATCCGAAAATTTTCAGACGTTTTGTACATTTTAAACAATTAAAAAACTTACGTGTTTAAGATACTTATAATATTTATACATTGAAAGGTTCTAAGGTGAATTAAGCTATACAATTTTTATAGTTATACAAAGGAATGTTAAATAGCCGTTAATCTTTAAATGACTTTTTTTGGAAACTGAATGCGTTGTAGGAGAGAAATTACATGAATTTTTGAAATTTTTATCTCCTTTGAATCCAAATTCAATCGAGTTTTATTTATGAGATGCAATTAGGAATGTACTTAAAAATGCATGGGGAATACTTTAATTTTTATTACCGTTAAAACTACTGATATAAAATTATCTCGAGATAAAAAAATTAATGAAAATAGAAAAAGGTTTTAATCTAATTAGTATTTTCAATGTATTTAATTTTGATGCGTAAACCACGTCTGTAAAGTTTCAAATAACAGCATCGGATTATGTCGTACAAACGATAAACCTCTAGGAAATAACAAGTTCAGCCTATACAAATTATGGCTACATTAATATCGCTAATTTATACATATGTACTCGTATACATTTGATGAAACGAATTAATATCATAGTTTAGGATGTACATCTATCGCAATTCTTTGAGCTAAATCGTATTTACGTATTGCGAACTGGAATATATTAATACAGTATTGTCACCAGGCCATGCTACCATAACACATATCTTATTGAACTTAAGATTTTAGGATTGTACAATTTGATTTCCATTGCTAACTCTGTACGAAGTGTAATGCTAATTTGTATCAAGGAGACATTACCGACGCTAAAGATGGGAATATCTCGGCTTGCAAAGGTCCATAATCTACTTTTTCTCCATCCACCGTAATGTAACCGCTCGCTCCTTCTTCTGGTTCTATTCGAAACGCCTTTACCGGTATCATGTCGACGCCAGACCGTGTTACATGGGTACCATTATTTAATCCCAACAGGAACTAACAGACATAATAAATAATTCTTAATATGTTGATATCGTATTTATAATATGTTGAATCTACTTCTAACTTCATTTTAATTCCATCATAATTACATCATAATACCTTATAAAAAAAGTTGCATTTTCTTACTTATATTAGAATGGTTAAAATTTTTCATATGTTAATTTAGATGTCTTATAGTAAAAATGACTAGTTCTTTGTGATCAAAGTTTTGGCAATGTACGAATTGTTTCAAGATGTGTTTCAATAAAGTTGTTTAGATTTGTTGGTTAATAATAACTTGATAAATTGCTAAAACAGTCTAAGCACGTGTTTGATAGGCAAGCATAATCTTGTTTACTTTTCATTTACCTATCAAGCTCGTATATTTTTAAAGCCTGTTTTGAATCACAGTTGAGCTATGTCACTGAAAAATTCGTAAATCTATTTGAATCGCGGAAGCACACCTCCGCCAAAATTCTCGTTCCTGAACCAACCGCCATTGAACTATGTGTATAAATTGTGAAATTCAGATGATGGAATTCAGATGTGCAGATCTTTTGGCAACATAGCTCAGATATGTTTTTATGATAATGTTCTTTATAATTTATATATATATGGGTATATACCCAAGATAAATCGAGAAATGGAAGTTCATTGTATTACTTAAAACAACGAATAGATCACAAAGGGTTAAATTACTTTATCAATAAATAAGGACCTAATAAGCGTTTCGCTTTTAAAAACATTTCACTTGTTTGGCAATGAATTAGAATTAGATAAGCCAGAGATATTGTTTTTAATCGAACTATTTACCTGGAGTAAATTAGTTCGAGTAATTCCGGCTTTTATTATCATAAGCCAAATAACGCCGTCCGCCAATTTGGCACGAGGTGCAAAGAAATAATCCTGGCCCAAATGAGACTGATATGCCGCGTGAACCATAACGAACTCTCCTGAAATTTCAAGCACACAAACAAATTCATTAAATAATATATTCATTGATTTATATTGAAAATATCATTCAAATTAAAATATCATATTATAACATCACTTAAATTAGGCACTTAAGTCTAGGATACTATTGTGTAAATGGGATAATAACGTTGGTACATTTGTTTGCACATTTTCTTAGTATATTCCAGTTCTGTTTATATTGTACGCATTTTTATAGCTTTACTCACAAGCTAGCTGTGTACACTATGTACAAGTATGGGTTATGGTTAGTAATATGATTTGCAGCAATGTTTGTCCTTGCGATGCTGTTCTCGATGCCGTTTTTCAACGGGAAGCAAGTGTACCAGCATTATCAAGTTTAGCATCGTGGCAGATAAAGCTGCGAATTACATAATGTGTAAAGAAACGCAACGTAAGATGCATGCAGACAGACTATTAAGGGCTAAACTAGCATATATTTGCCTTGCATAAATTGTAACTTATCATCTGATTTCATATGCATAGACTTTAAATATTACTCTCTATTTTAACGGTACTTTTTATTACCTTAGGAGGTAATTATTAAAAATAATAAAAATTATTATTTGTTATTTTAGAAACTATTAAAGATATTACCTTCAATTTGCGTCCAAGAATTTGATACTTCTGAAGTTAGAGCGGGCAGCCTTGAGGATGGACCATACATAACTTGACTACTGTTCTCTGGATCTTAATTACAGACATATTATTATTTTAGGAAGAGGTACAGAGCATCTTAAAGTAGATAAAGTAAAAATATGATATGCGAGTAACAGCACACAATAAGAAAAACGTTTTGTCGAGATACGAAAATTATTAATGTATGAATTAAAAGCTTACCAATATCTTCATTATTGGGATCATCGATGCTATGGTAACTAGAGATTGATCCCGTGCTAAAATAAGTTGACTTTGCGGATGTCGCAGAGTAGAAGCTGTCTAGCCTCTGTCTTCTCTCAGCTTCTGTTTCCAGAGTGATATTATCGCTTATTATTTCGTTATCATCACAGCTATCAAACGATCCATCAAAAATAGCAGGATCTCCATCGATTGCATCATGGAAGCTTTTCGATTCACTGATTTTGCTGTATCTAAACATATGATAGAATAGTATTTTAAAAAAACTCATATTTTATTACTTTTTTTTAAAGCACTTTTTAAGAATATACGTTTCAAACGTCAATTTACAAAATATTGCGATTTGAGAATTGAATTTGTATGTTGATAAATGCAAACCACAAATAAAATTTTTATGAGTTCTTGATGTTGGGACTTTAAACGATTGTTTCCGGTGTTATTTTTATCTGATTTATTAAGAATAAATTCACAAAGCAGATGAAACCTTGAACGAATTATATCATATGTCATTTTAAATTCAGATAGAATCTCTCCAATATTCCAGATACTGAATACAAAAATATCTCTCGTTTGACATTCTGCGTTATTTTACGGACATTTTACGTAAGTCTTTTTTCGTGATAATAAGATTCTTATTACATAGTCAATAGAAAATTAATGGAGACCGTATCTCGTATGATAACTACATATGTATGTATATATTTATTCAGAATATTACGTAAACTCGAGACATCCATATGCAAAGTATCATTTCAGTTTCTATAAACTTACGTAAACTTGACAAGCGTATTTACATATTTCTTACGATTTTTATAATACATTAATCGATATAATACTTTGAGAGAAAGTGAGATGTTTACACAAGAGTATCGTTACTTCAAAGAACAGATAATTGAAGTTTGCATTCGTACTAGTCTGTTATCTATTAAGCGAAAATTTTCACTCCATCTTTCCCATTTGACCTCAGAATTCTGTCAAAGGATTATCTTGTCGAATATGATGCTTGTTTCATTTGGCATTTTTCATGCGCAAATAATAGAGGTAATGCGTGATAAGACAACAACGTACCGATCTAAATCATCGCCACAGCTCCTTGAATGCGATATCTGCGTTTCCTGTGCGTACTCATTGTAGGCCTTGCCATTACCCAAATTCTCCACGGACGGTACTTTATCGCAAGCTAAATAAGATACTTTTCCTTTGTATGTCCTCAAACCTATCAGCCGGGCGATAGTCCATATGGTGAATCTCTGACCGCCTATTGCACGGAGACGTTCACTCTCAATGTCAATGTCGGCGAGTAAACCCCAGCCGACCGATAAAAACGAAAATAGAATCTGATTCCTTGTTTCAACGCGTACCAGGTCCATCTGCGCCTTTTTAAACTTCACCACGGACAGTGCACTGACGAGAAGAGGATTATAATCGTACGGCTCCCTGAAATAGAATCCGTTACTATAGGTAAATGCGCATGATTATTATTTTTAAAGCAAATTACGATTTTTCTTAAATAAAATAATTCCAATTATTTAATTATAGCATGATTTCCATTGCCCCTGCTATTCTCCTCACTTCTTCTATACGTTTGTATTGTTACAAATGTTTTCTTTTTTAGGGTACTTTATCTCATAAAAAGCGTAAAGTACACAAAAGCTAGTAAAATTATATTGAATACAGAAAGCAAATATTTCCTCTGTTTTAGTAATATTTATTGAAAGATATAACATCTATTTCGGGTGATATATTTAAACGCTAAAGAGAACGATAGGGTTAATTTTATTATTATTAATATAATTATTCGATTTTTTAATTTTCTGTGTACGAAAATGAAATGAGAAATTTGGAACTGTTTGTGTTTTGTAACTAAGAATCGATAATATTACGGATGACCACAAGAGAATAATGATCGACTATCTAGTTTATTTAATGCTGCATCAAGAAAATTGAATCTTTCTTCCGTCCTTATATCATAATTACTATAATTTTGTAACAATGAAATTTCCTTTACAATTTTTCTCTTTTCGCTAAACGCGTATTAAATAACTACTTTTTGTCGTTATCGTCGCGTTTCATCCAATTGTCTCTATTTCTCAATGTAAAATCGATACTAAGCTATGTGCTTAAAACAGGAAACGCAGAATAATCTCAATTGGAGCTTTGTAATATTTAATTTTTGTTTACATACATTTTACAAGTTTTACATATGCTGTGTGTGTATGTGTGTGGATGGGGGCCATTTATAGTAAAAGAAATGTCCAATAATTTAACCGCAAAGTCTATAATTTTTCTAGATAATCAACACAAATTTTACAAAACGAATAGTAGTTTCAAGTGACTCATAGAATAGCGTATGTTTTATAAAACGAAGTGTTGTGAGAAACCAAAAACGTGTTCGTAAAGACCGATATCGAATGAAATGAAACAAGGTCATTTACAACGCATTACCTCTCGTTACGATTTAAGAATAAAGTTTGAACAAAAATTGAACTCACGTATCGACTTGTGCACAACCTTATCAACAAGCTACATATGTAGTTCGAAAGATATTCTACGTTAAATATCTCTTCGATCGTGCAAATTTCTTTCATTATCTGTACCAGGTACCATGAATATCGTTGTTGGTATTTTTCATCCCAGTTGTTGCTTGACATGATCGTAATTACAATATGGAAAGTATACTTCAAGGATGGTGAAACACATTGAAACGTTAAAACACATTAGTATTAAACGTGCGGGAGTAAAAAACGCTTTAGTTTTACATCGATATGATAGTGTTCTCTTGAGTTACATAAGATACGTAACGTCACCCGATGAGAATCCCGATGACATTACAATGATAAGTTAATGTAAATAATTTTTATCTTATAATGTGCAACTTAGCTTTTTTAAAATATTCATGAAATTAAAGTATTGGTTTTTTAATTACAAAAATATCAGTGAAAATATAATGAACAAACCGATGGTTTTTAAATTATTAGAACAATAATGCTTTCAAACATGAAGATTCAATATAACTACTATAGCGTAGAATGTTACTGATTGTGTATTACTTTTTTTTTAACTTTTTATTGCACAGATATTCAACAAGTGGCTTACGCATTTTTAATAACAGTAACGATAATGATAAACGATAACAACATAAAAGTATATGAATATTTTTTGTCTAAAACATATTTATATCTCATTATCGTATATATTGTCTGATTGTACAACATTTTAACGAATTTTTTACGACTATTGACGGTAACAGGTGAGCAGTTAACAAGCGGAAAAATCCGCGTGATTCTTTAAGTAGGTATGAAACCCACGGATATCAAGAAACGTGCAAATTTCTTGTTAGCTTGATGCTGATTAATCTAATATACTTCTGCTATTTCATAAGAAATAATAGCATACTTATTTCGATACTATCTACTCGATAATACTTCAAAGAACAAGTATATATGCAATCGTTATATTACAATGTTATTACATTATAAGTTTACTTAAAGGAAATTAAAAATAAATACGAGTTTAAAATTATTGCAGTTTTATAATTTGTCGCAATTTTTTATCTAATAAATATTTTCAATAAATTTTTAACGTCGGCAAAACGATGATAATATCATAATCGTTTTATTGTTTCATGATTCAGTTTATGAATATGATGTAGGATAGATATTAGAAATTTGTTATGACGTAGGAAATATGAACGAGAGGAAAAGCTAAATGAAAGATAATGAAAGCAATTGAATTTGACGAAAAATGCAGGGGCACGTGTAGTCCTCGACGCTTTAATGGCTAAATGAAAATTAGGTCGATTTATCGTTAGTTTACGGTGCTCGTCCGAGTTATCGTCCGATCCTTAAAAACGCGAAATTTTATCACGTGCATATCGTTGTAGAGAGTAATCATAGCTGCTGAAAAATTACAAATTCATATATCAAAAAATTTGCAATGCACCGAGTTAATCATCGTATCATAAATCTAAGCCAGTGGACCTTGAATATTTCATCTTATGTATGTATCAATGCAAGGATAAATAGATTACTGCATATAAATTTTCGTTTCGGATATTTATAAAAATTAGTTTGATTCGATTCAAATCTTTTTTATCCTGTTTATCTATCCTAAAATTCTGTTTAAAAGCCAAGGAAAATTAAAATAAATGATGCAGACTATGTGCTTGTAACAATGCTTATGCTCAAAGATTGCAACTTGCCTGTCGCGAAATTCATACTAATTCACAGAATAAATTGATAACAGCGATGCCTGTTAAGCGATGTTATGTCGCTCACATGTGTATAATTAACCCTTTGCTCTGCAACAATATTCGATACAATGAACCAATATGGTGCAGATTGATGCACTCGCTTACTAATATCTTCTTTAAATGGCGCCTGTATCTGTTTTCTCTATGCGATCTTCCATATTTTATAACAATTTATTTATCAAATCACTCAATCTTTATTTTAAGTGCTTTTTAAAATAATTTCATTCTTGTGACATACATGTAACTATCATTCTAATGTCCAACAACATGTTTGAAGCACGATAACGGTATAAGATTATAAAATTTTTCCACAGAAAATTAAAAGAATGAGGCAAGAATAGCGTACAATTACAGTACGTTATATAGTACAAAAAGATGGCTACAAAATATAGTGGTTACAAAAAGAATATTCTTATTTGCCAATAAAACATCTTTTTATCAGGTTCTATATTTCATTTTCATGATACTAAATTTAATATATTTGAACTTAATTAAACAGTATATAAATTCTATAATACATAAATACAAGGTATACATGAGTGAAAAGAATTTTCTCGAAAAATTTTAGTAAAATCATTATTAAAACAAATCCGTTGTCTGCCGAAATTGCAGAAACGTCTTTCTACGAGCATACATATAAATCGAACGAGGCGGTTGCGGGCGGAAATAACGACTTCCTCGGAACGACCGAGCTAGACACATAAAATAAATCACGAACCCGGATGATCCTAAAAGAGACTTACTGTTTAGCGTACGCGATGGATTTCGCCAGACCATTACCAGAACCACAGGGTATCACACCAAGGGATAATTCCTTCAGAGCTTTCTCCCAATCGGGCCTTTGAAAAAGCCCATTTACTACTTCGAACACGATACCGTCGCCTCCGACCATCAGCAGCCCGCTCCATTGATAGATGTCCCTCGTACGCACGAACTCGCGTGCGTAATTGGGACACTTGGTGATGTGAACATCATAAGGCCTCTCAGCTTCCGATAGAATCGGATGGATCCTTTTCTGGAACGTTTCTCGACCTCTTCCTGGTCCCGACTTTGGATTCAGCAACACCAGAATCTTTCGTTGCTCACCTGGACACGCTGTAATCAATTCAAAGGAGTTTTTGCTTCCTTTTTCCTGTTCTTTTTCCATTTGTACACTGCTATGTCATATGACGGGTCGAAGATCATAATAATGTAAGCGATGATTTTGAAAATTAGGATTTAGTTGTGTTTCAACTATTAAAACTATCATTTAACTTTAGTTTCATAATTAATTAAGTTATAACTTTATTCTTAACCGTGGTACGTTTTCATGACTTGAAAAAACTAAAACGATTTTTTTAATGAAAAATGAATGAATCTAATGAAAACGGAGACTGCTACTTTGGGAGAAACAATTTTTCTTTCGTTAAAAAGTTCGATAGATTATTATTTTCCAAGTTTATATTATGTCATATATTTTGTATTGATTTCTCTAAAAATATTTCTTCGGTATTTGATTTGTTTAGTTGGTAATGTATCAAGATACAATCACGTTTACTCACATACAGTCACGTGTTATCCGTACAATTTATGGGTGATTTCTTATGAAACCGTGGGCACATTATGCACGTCATTGCAATTCCTAAGTGCTGCAATACTGACCGTTTTCTTGACAATCATTTCAGTTTCAAAGTCACACGAGTAATTCATGCTATACTTGAAATTGGCTTTACTTTCTTTTTGGTTCTTTGTGGCCTTGGTGTTTATGTTTACTGAAACTTTTCCGTTAATTTTAGAATCTAAAATATTTTTTCTCAATCTTACAGTAGAAGACTAGAATCTATATATGTTTCAGATCCGAGTTTGATTATATTTTGTTAATCACGAGGTCCAGAATATCTTTGAAAATTTTATGAGAAATCTTTGGCCATATAATCTCGTACAATAAGGAGAAGTTAATCGAGGGTAAAGAAAATTTCTACGAAGCAAGAAACCCCTGGATGATTACGTGACGTGTAACGCAACGAGCGTGTTTTAATCTTTGGAAGACGCCCCTGCAGACGCCACCGCGGCAAACCCCTTTGCAGAGATTTCTCTGCAGTTCAGTCGTCTTCGATTATTCTTGAGTAATTTCTTACAAATGTATTCTAATGTAGTTTTTATTTTATCACGAAGCATGCTGTTTATTTTTGCGTAAAATATTTGCGATACAATTTTCTGTTAATTATATACGATTATTGGTTAATTCGCTTATAATTTATGCATTTTTATAAAATTATATTTCCTATTTAATAATTCTGAATTGCACGAAGGATTTCTTTGCTCGCAATTAATTGAGATTGAAATACGATAAAAAAAAGAACAAGAAAATTGATTACTGCGATAATAATTGAGCATTTCTTAATTAATCGAGATGTATGGACTATCATTGGAATAAGCTTACTACTAAATATTTATAT
The DNA here is from genome assembly GCF_024542735.1 of Bombus huntii. Lineage (NCBI taxonomy): Eukaryota > Metazoa > Arthropoda > Insecta > Hymenoptera > Apidae > Bombus > Bombus huntii. Next base: position 15,669,725 of record NC_066245.1, on the reverse strand, counting down.
AAACGTGAGTAACTGATTTTATGAAAGTACATAGTAACAAATTTTTAAAAATTATGTGTAGTATAGTCAAGTAAATATTTTGTACGACTTTACAAAACACATTTTATACCGATGGTTGCGTTTATTTATATAAAACCTAACAACGTAAAAAATCTGTGTTCGATCGAATTTATAGAACAAGAAAGTCCATCTTCTGAAAAAAGGATTGCCTACATTTCCGGGAGAAAAATGGAGGAAATAGATTATCAAACTTACGAACGTTACTATTTTCTGTCTGAGCAGCAATTTAAACAGGCTCTGCTTGTATTTACGTAAACCTAGGAGTTATGGATCGTTAAACGCAACTAGTGAAAGTACAGATAAAGTAACACCAACTATAAAAGGTCTGAGAGTCGAAAGAAAACTTTTGGAGTGAATTAATCGTATATCATGTTATATCACTCCTCGAAGCTTCATTTATATAATTTGACAAAAATTGTATTCAACATAGCGGATAAAAAAGGTATAATAACACAATCGTCGCGCATGACTGTTATTTAATCTCTTTACAATTTTCTGCTAAACTTTGCAAAATTATCTTGCGAAAAATATGATACGCGCGATTTAGTTTCCAAAGTGTATTTAAGGCTAATTTGACTTGTTTAAGATTTTTAATCGGAAGATAAGAATTTATTAAAACAATTTGCGACAATTGTTACTAGAAACTGAAAACAGTTTTCAATCAAAGTCAAAGTCAACAAATTTTAGCATCGCATTATAAAAATCGCTTTTTCTGCAAATTGGAATTCAAGGTCGACGACAATAAAGTACATGTGTATTTTGCACGGATTATTCTCGTACCACCAGCCATCTTTCGCATACTGATCTACGCCATATGCTATACCTATACGTACAATATACGTATATATACATGCATAGATGCATAAGTGGAAAAAAATATATTATCAAAGATAACGGATATTGTGAAACGATTCCTGACCAAAAATGCAAATGAATTTCGCCCTTATCCAATTTCATCACAGAATCGGCTCCGATTCGAGGAGCAACAAAGCGAAAAGCTTTGGTTCGGACAACTGAACCAATACTCGATAACCGCAAACAACGAACAACGATCGATCCCTGTAACGAGATGCAATCAGCAATTTTATGTAGGTCATTTTGAATTAATTTGGCTGGTAGCCACATGGTCCGTTGCTTGAGAAAAATGTCGAAACACTTCTGGCGACGCGAAGACGCGACATATACACGACCCAATTGTTCTTTTGTCTTGCGTCTTATGTACGCACGGTTTGCCACATTTGTTTCGCGTCGATATCACCAATAACCTCATAAATAAAGCATCTATCCATATGGCCGAATGTTATATAACGGATGACCACGTAAGTAATAGGTGGCCATTCAAACGCGCACTGTAAACAAACTTGTCAAGAGAACAATTTGAGAATTGACGGAATCAGCCAGTCGCTATGAAACTTTTAGCGTATCCCGATCACCAACTATTCAAACCGGTGGTCAGGTTTAAGCTATGAATGTATTATTTCCGATTCCTAATGCTATTCATATTTTCGCGTCATATCTTGAATAGATGGAGAAAGAAGGAATTGTTCATCATCGTTGTTACGTGTTTGGACCTACGGACTTCGACTATTTACCGATTGATGTTTTATTTTTTTTTACTGCTCTTTTTATTATTGGCATTTCAAATAACACATTGTTTCGCAAGAGTATTTGAATACTTATAGAAACATGATAGACTATACTATATATGTTTACTGTATCTACTTATGGAAGCTATCAACATATTATAAAAAAACAGTTTGAAATTTCATTACTACTGTAAAACACGGCTCGTAATTATATTATGGGTAGAATTTGAAACGAATCTTACGATCCTATTGATAAAAAGTTTCTATACTAAGTATTCTAATACTTTTGTAAGATATAAGTATCATCCGCGTTTTAAATATGCTAACTCACAACAGCATTTTAATTAAAGTTATTACTTTAAAGCACCTGCAGGACTTGAAAGTCTGTAGTTCGCGTGAAATCGACGTCACTTTAAAGCCTTCTAAAAAAGCTGAAAATCACACACGAATAAATATTCTAGCTCCACTCTGGTAATCATTCGTGTTCCAACGTTGCAACGACGCACGAGAGAATATTTGACGAGGAAAGCATGCCTCTGTTGCATTTAGAAATTAGAACCCTGTGAATGCACGGACCACCACAATACTCAAGCTATATGCGAGTGTGTAATATATTTATATATTTACGAGGATGAGCATTTTTAGAGTTGAACGGTACGTGGCAAGTGTAAGTTTGCAAAGAAATTTTAGAAAGCATTAATCAAGGGAAGCGTATCCTTAGCGAATTCAAAACGGTATGTATTGTGCAGTGAATAATATTGTGTAATATATTACTAAATATTACTTAATAGCAAAATAAATAATATTAGATATGTAATAGCAGAACTCTGTATAAATTTTGCCAGCATATTTTATAATATTATACCATATGGACAAAAGTTTTTAAAAGCATTATAAAAGCCACAACAAAAATATGGAACGTGAAAAAATGCTAATGATTTTACTCTTAATATATTACTTATTACAAGATAAATAATTCATGTAAACATTATACGTTAAAACAAGCTAGACATACTGAATTAATGTTACGCTTGTGGAATATGCTCAACAGTATGTTGATGTTAGGGATTAGCATGTATCGATACAGGTGAATAGCACACTTTGGAATGTGAAATAACATGTGGTCAGCGTGTAGCATCGACCAATTTATTATTTAATATATCAAATCCACTAAACCAATATAAAATAAACACACCATTCATCCATTCGCCATATATTATTGAATTATATAAACGATACTTTATCAAACATAAAAGTTCTCTAAGTATACTAATATAAAACTTGAAATAAATTAAAAAATATGTACAATATGTAGGTACCTACGTATTAGCCACTGTGATCTGTATATTCGAGACTGTGTTCAAAAATTAGTGTGAATTATTGAACTACATCGATCTCAAAGGACTGTGTCAAAAGAGGAGCAGAGTAGATGGACGGTTATTTTCGTCAATGCACAATAAATCAAGGAGTGACGTAAACGGAATGCACAGCAATAGTTCAATGTATTTAGTACGAGGCCTTGTGTTTTATTGAACAACAGACTGATAAAAAAGCGGAGAAATTAATCTTTGCAACTGTATCCTTTTGAAGAAAAAACAAAAAGAAGAAGAAAATAAGATCAAAATTTGAGAAAAAAACATTTTTCATAATATGTATTTCCTCTCGTTTAGTCTTCTTTTCTATTTTCAGAGCTCCATTAAAGTTACCATGTCCCATGTTAAATGTCCCGTGGTAAAACATTATTCTAACGGAAACGCACGTTGGAACTAATGGTTAAACATTATCATGCAGGATAAATCTCTTCCTCTTAGCCAATATCGATTGCCTTTGCGTCAACAATAAAATATAAATTAACCTGCAGTTTGATATAAAGCGAAACTGTTTGAATGAAAACAGGACGTTCCGGAAAACATGATATTTGAAATATTGCCTCAATTATTGATTTCGTGGGAGATGAAAAAAATGTGTATATTTATTTTATTATTTTTCGAATGCAATTCGATTTGATTAAATTATCAAATTAAAACATATTAAATTTGGTCATTCTGTATGCAACAGCCATTCAAAAATTGAATTTCATCACTGAAGATAAATAGCGATGAAAACTCGGAGATACGTCATTGTGTACTATCGACAAATAGTTTCCAGGCCAAAAAATTTATAACAATTTTACTGATATGAATAAAAGACTATAATGGTATAACATTGTATTATGCATAATATTATACTATCGACGAGTAGACTTTGGCAGATATTGTAATGAAAAAAATTTCACTAGTGCAGATAGTAATGCTATATACATTATAGTATTAATACACTGCACCATTGACGAGCAGAGATTTTGTATTGGTTACAACTTCATATGTATATACTTTGTAACACGCAACATCGAACAATATACAAATATATACACATATGTATGTATGTAGTATGTAGTACTTACATAAGAAGCGTTAAACGTTTTTTTTTTTTATAAATTAACCGCTGGCAGAATATTCAATAAGATATTAACATGAAAATTCACGCTGTACCAAATAAATACATGGGTATTATTTGAAAAAAGAGACGGAGAAACACGAAATGAATAGGCTGCAATGAAAATTAACCTTTTTCACTCATTCGGTTAGAATCTACACGTCGGTGAATTGTTTCATTATTATGCGTCGTACAAGTATAATAATTCATCTATAAAAAAGATATGCTGGTTTTTTGGTTGTTTATTTTATGCAAATTAGTTTAGTCTTTTTAGTATATTACACTATTTATTATTTATTATTTTATTTATTCTATATATTTTACACTATTATACATTTTATAATATTAAATATGGATATGCATAGATTCAAACATCAATACATCAAGCATGTGTATATGTTTACAAACATTAACAAATAAAAAATATTCAATCTGAGGAAGATAAGCTATCGGTAGATCATTCCAAATATCGAACTTCGACTGAGTCCGACTGCCGCGATAATTTTCTTGCCTTGGACATAAATGCGATAAATTTTTAGCAACCATGGCATGACGGCGTTTTAATACTTATGCATCTAATCGTAATAAGCAGCGAGACCGACGTAAATATTTTTTATGCAATAAAATTCGTTTTTCTTTTTGCTTCGCAAATATTAGTTTAAAAAATTCACGATTCGAAAATACTAATTATTTCATAATCATAATAAAAGAAAGGAAAAAGATTCTGGTTATTATAAATTTTTGTAAACATAATAACGATAAAATAAAATATTACTAACATACAATAACGTTTTGATTACTGCAAAAGTCTGTTTTCTCTAGATTTGCTAATTTGTTTTTTTAACTAAAATACATGTATATCGATGCGAATAAATTTGCATAGTTTATTAAAACTCTTTCTTTATTGATAATATCAGTGTCAAATAGATAACATTTTTACCTTATTAGAGTTTAGTGCGTCATGTAGCGCTCAAATTAGCATTGCTATTATGTACTGTTTTTGCGCAAAGTGACGTAAAAAGGATGTTATAAAACAATTTGTAATTTTGCTATAAAAAAAGGAAGACTTTTCTTTTTTATGAACTTTGCTAATGTTACGATATATGTTGATCTATACTTATATCAGTGATTAAAAATACCAATTAAACCTTATTTTTAATTCTATATAATTTGACTTGAAAATTTAATAACCATAGGTCTATAAATAAACAGTTTTACACTATCATTAAAATATTAGATCTTTTTATAATTATAATAGTATTATTATTGACATTAATCAACTTTTCTTAGTAATAATTGTATTCCTAGATGTCAAATTAAGGAATTATAATTAATAGTAAGTAAATACAGGACTTTAAATAAATAAAAAATCTTTACAATGAAGAATCACATAATGCAATAGAAAAGTATGTCATATCATAAATTGTAATACTGACAAGACAGACAATTGCAAATAAAAAAATCTATACATGTATCTATTATAAATAATATTTGATCAAACTATTGATAGTATTGGAATATTAATAGCATTGAGACTAACACCACTGATAGTACTATTCACAGCAATAGTTAGTACTAAAGTTATTTATATAGTTTGCAATTTACAATATTGTATGTAATTTAATTACTATTTGCTATTATTGTTGTTCAAAATCGAAAAGATTAATAGCAAGTATTTATTTCTAATCCTTTTTCCTATAGTTCCTAATTTTCTTATAGTATACAATTTGTCTGCGTGAATTCAAAATAAACAGAATATAAATCAAAAATATTGCTGCTATTAATGTATTAAACCATCTTTATTTTAATTAAACTAATTCCTTACTAAAATAACTTTTTTATCGAGTAGGATAAAGATACAAAAATGTTATCATTAAATATTTTTGACGATTAAGAAACCGATTCATTAGCCACACAATTCTCACTATTCCACAGGTTGTTGGTGTTATTAAAGAGACAAAGTCTTGGCATTGATACAGCAAAATCTTGGAATCAGTTACCTTTGAAAGTCCAAATAGTAATGATCTCGTAATGGGTTAATAAATTTCAAGTTATATCTAAATTTGTTGAACGTATAATTTCATACCATATTACATATATTTCTTTAAAATAATATTAAATAATAAACAAAATTTAAATAATTATTACATTTGAATTTTTCCATGGAAACTCAGTTCTTCCTCGAGTTCATAAAAATGTATCCTTATTACAGAATTGCATCATACCAGACACAATTACACGATCTTTTTATTGCGTTATACAATTGAAAACTAACATTTCATGCATCAGGGCACAACGCAATGCTTGTAATAACGAACCAACAACGAACAATAGCAACAGTACTGCAATTATCAGTAAATACTAATTATTATTTAAAATAACATTTCATAAAACATCGAAATACTAGATACTATTGATTATTACTATTCTGAATTTTCATTATTTACTAGCATCGTGTATTTTATCATTACAAAGTATAACTTATTCGAAACTTTTGTTAAAAAGATGGATTGCATACATATGTGATGAAAAGATTACTCTCTTGTGTTTCATACTTTATACTGAACCGCGTTAATTTGCGCAACTAAATTTCAAAGCGGATCGTGCTATAAAAAAGGTGTACAGTTGTACAGTTGTCTTTTTCTTCTCAAGTGGAAACATATGCGTTGTATACACACAGTGAAGTGAAAATTCAAAGTGAATCGCATTCGATTACGGTAAATTAAAATATTTCACGAAGCCTTGCCGAGTTATCAAGCAAGGGAATCTGATATCAATTTTCAATGAACAAAATATTTACGAACGTAAAAGTTGATAAAAAACGGGGTACTTGAACCTAATGAATAACTTTTATCGAATAACATTTCAACAACGTATTGTGTATTTATGTATTGATTTTCAATTAGTAGTAAAATTAGTAATAAAATAATATTGAAAAAAGGATGAAGACAAAAGATTAAAACTTTTTCGAAAATAAATTATGATTACGAATTTTATTGGCTTTTTAAAAATTTAACAAACACATGAGTTTTTCATTTCTCACAATTTTTTCACATTTGGAATTTTCAACACTTAATGAATAATCATAAAACGATCATATTCTGTTTACAAGATAAGTAGTATCATTATTTTGAATATTGACTAGCAGAAACGTGTTACATTATCTATGACATAAGCGATCTCATAAGCATTATTATAGGAATATCTTGTTGATATATAAGATTTAATTATGTAATGTTGTTAATTATTAATTTACAATAACGTATGCCAGACCACTGCTATTTTGATAAAATGATGTTTTATTAATATATCATTCTCGGTATTATGATATATCATTCTCCACAAAGAAACTAAAGTTATAATTTAGCTTACAGCAAAACTAAACACATGATATTTTCAGCAGTTGAAAAACATGATTAATTCAAATTCTCAGAATTCTGACTTACAGTACTGACGTAAGAACAAAATCGATTGAAAAAGCAAAAAGAGAAATAATGTTTATTTAAGCAAGTAATACTAATTCTAAAAATGTATATCTATAACTGAGTTATCGTTACTATATGTATAATGTATTCAATATATACATAGAATTATGTAGAAACACACAGCAAAGATGAATTAAACGAGGAAAAATGCGAAGCTGAACTTCGTTTAGTCTTTAAACTAAGATAGTTCCAGTTTCGGGGAAGTCATAATGACTTTATTCGATATTACTTCGTTTAAAGTTCTGTTCCTGAAAAACATCATTCACGCTTATTATTATCATGTTGTTATACTGTCTTGCAAATAAATGCAATGACTAGCAATGTTCTTGAATGACAAGCATGTATATATACGGGAAGTGTAATAATTACAGCATGTCAGTAATTAGTAAATCAACAAGTCCTATTATTATCATATCATTATTTTTAGTCTATACCAAAAATATGGAAAATCATAATTTTAAAATTACTTTTTAAATAAGAAATAAAAAGAGTATGGTATAAAAAGAACATTGGGGCGATAAAACTAAATTTTTGCTTTTAAGAAATACGATAACGCTTAATTCTCCTATTTCGAAATTTTAATAATAAATTCCCAATATAGACGCGATTTATTGCCTTTAATTTATAAATGGGCATAATCAGATTCGATTAGAAGTTACATAATTCCGAGATTTACGCATTTTAGCGACACGCATATATAACGCGATGTTAATCTGTGTAGCTTTTAAATTAACATAATATTATTGACATTGTGAACTAGAGAAATATTTCAGTCAAAATAAACATTATTTAAGAATAAAATGCGGAAATATAATCCTCGCTCTGACGATTCTTAACGTCCAGAAAACTTTTAATAACCGGAGGTAAGCATGACGCATTAAAGGAGATTGAAAAACTTTTGATGGAAATATGTTGGCAGACATTTCGAAAATACAGAAGGGTAACAATATTCGAAAAGTTTGAAGTAGGACGAGAAGAAACATAAATTGTGCAAGAATTATGATTACGATTCAGAGACGGTGAATAATGATTTTTTTGCTCAATTGCAGATGTTCTATTGTGTAAAATAAGGTTAAGGAGAAAAAATGGAACAGATATGTAAGAAGGTGAATCTTTGTTTTACGATATTTCGGAAATTCAAAAAGAGCATGGTACATATTGCGAAAGTTTGAAACAGAAAGTGGAGAAACACGAAATCTGTAAAAATTTTCAATTGTTAGTGTTCTAACATTAATTTACACAAGACATATTTATTCTAATAATATGTAAATACAACTTTAAAGATGACCATATGGTAGTCGTTGCAACTTTAAATGAAATATTTAAAAAACTTTAAAGTATATTGCTCAAAGTAACTAGAACATTTTATTTCCACGAAATAACACAATATCTTTTCTAAGCATTGGATCTGTACTGAATTTTACAGTACATAAATGTTTCTTTCAAGATACTGATTTAAAACTTTGGGGTTTACACATTTAAATTGTTTTAAATCCAATTAAAGCAAAAAAATCGTCTTTGACGCAAACACTTTTTTAGTAATGTATTTAATAGTTCTAACGCATCTTTTATGTTTCCGGAGAAAATGTAAGTACAAGAAATATTGGAACGAACGTACATAATACATAAATGAAAGAAAACATTGAAAAATATGTGAGCGTATGAATCTTTGATTTCCACATGATTGCAATATTTATAAATGTGGTGAGTAAATGCATTTTAAATGAATGAAGTGATTGAAGGCGATATGAATCTAAATTTTGTTCCAGTTTTTTAATTTTATGAATAAATTTTAAATAAATAAATTTTTTCAAATTTAAAAATTAAATAAGTTGCAATGGTTATGAATCAAGATATAGAAAATTATTGTATCGTTTATCTGAAATAAATGTATGTGGAAATTCGTTCGTATGATATTGCAAATGACTGATAGCGTGCGTATTAAAAATTTCTTTTCAAAATACAAATAAAAGATCTTAATCTTTGCATGAATCAACGTAAGAAACTTGTAAATTGTTTTTTTTGTGTGTGTGTGTGTGTGTGTGTGTGTGTGTGTGTGTGTGTGTGTGTGTGTGTGTGTGTGTGTGTGTGTGTGTGTGTGTGTGTGTGTGTGTGTGTGTGTGTGTGTGTGTGTGTGTGTGTGTGTGTAATTTAATATTCCTTTAGATATAATTAAGGAGATAGTGCGCAGAATGACGTGCGCATAATCTAACTCCGTATCTGGGATTCTTTTATTCATGCAATCATATTTGTTGAATTTCAGATATATTAATCATTGTAAAAATGTACTCATATAACGACAACATACAACTTCCTCCGTTTCGATATTGCCTTACTGGAACATTAAGTAGGATTCTACGTAATCGATTATTAAAAAATTTAACTATCATTATTCAAACGAATATATTTCTATAAACAATAAACAATAATGTATTTAAAAAGGAAAAAAATAAATGTTAAAAATGATGTGCAGAAGAAAAAGCATTTGCTGCAAATGAAAGTACAGTTATTCTTAATACACATTATCTAGAATCTAGACCTACTCAAGAAAAGAAACATTGGCGTTTGGCCTGCATATATTAGATATTATAATAGAAAGCATTTCACATAATAGAAAGCATTTGAGATGACTACATATATAACAATGTACCTACTATAATTGAAACTATATTTGCGAAATAGTTGATTATATTTACAAATATTAATTACCATTAATAAACAATATTTTATATTAAATTACCTTTCATCCCATGTTACAATGCCATTCCCGATTTATTAACTATTCTCATTTCAATAAGATACAATCATGTTATTGAAATTAACATTCAATCATTAATACCTAGATTCATCCATAATGTGTAAGTTCATTAGCGTAAATATGTAGAAGGAATTTTAATGAAGCTTCTTCGCGTTTTATTATTTCGTAATTTCTAGCATTGATTACCTAACATGATCCTACCTCAAACGTCTTCGTTAGAAGGGTGGGAAAAGAAACATAATTTATCGAATTATCGCTATGTGAATGTCTTGGTACGATGAAGAAGAAAAAGAAAACGAAATAGAGATTGAACTCACCGCTAATCAACGATTCCAGATTCTCGTGACTGGGGCTCATAAAACTTTTAGGCACAGGCAAGCCAACAATGAGACATTTTATAGCTAATCGCCACCTGCTGGCCTCTCGTAGATTATCTTCGTATTTGTCAAAGCTGCGGAATCGTAGCGTGATCGTGGTCCTTTCTCGTCTCTTGATACCTTTCATACGTGCCTTCTTCAGTGTGTACGCATAAATATAAAGATAGGCCGAAGTGTCAAACTCGTCGTAGGATTGATATGCTTCCACAGACTCGACCAGCTTAAATTGAGATCTCGAGGTACCTGGTCCACAAACACAGCTTCCCGCGCTTTTGCGTTTCGAACGCATACATCTGCACCCTATTATGTCGTTTAGAACGATCGTTTCAACCTTCGTCGCACCATTATTGTCTTTCTCTAAGCTGAGACCCTTTTCTGTTAGTCTCACCTTGTAGTAAGTGTTTTTCTTCGACGTAACATAAAATGTTTCCTCAAGAAGAGTGTTAGAATGCACTTGACCACCGTCCTCCATGACACACTGATGATTGTCTATCATTCAGTAAGATACGCCAATCACATTGATAATCATACCATAAGAAGATCATTATTGTGGTAATTAAGGCACATGATAAACAGACATCTCTTTCCTATCTTGATAAAGTTTCCTTTATTGCCACGGTAAAGAATTGTTGCTTTGTACCATTCCATTTAAGAAAGAGATCCCAATTCACTTAACGAGTTAATTTCTCTTGTTAGATTCTTTCATTCTCTCAGACATTTTTTCATCATCTAATTACTTGAACTGTTGTGTTGCGAATTTAATGACGCACGTGCAGTTTCCCGAGTAATACACTCATAACATTATCTCTTATTAAAGAATCCATTTTACGGGAGGACGGTATTTAAATCGCGACCACAAAACATAGTCAAGGTTTTTTCCGAACCATGTACGATTAATCAAAGGAATGTACTACTCTGTATTTCGATTAAAAAAAATTATCTCACCATTATCTCGGCTTCTTCTGTACTTACGCGGATTCGAACATCAAACTGCTTCGAACACACCGAAGTCACGGCATATACTGTTTATGTGAAACTTGAGACTTGACGGACCGATTGATGGAGCACCTCAGCGCTACCTTGTGTTGGTAAATTGCAATTCACCAACATGTTTTTTGTGCAAGGAAACTACATATGTATATTTAGTATGACGGTGAAATTTTGTACAGTTGGTAAAAACGAGTTGACGAAATCATAAAAATAATCGCAAACTCTACTAAACGTTAAATTTACATGTTCCGACAATCAAAACAGGAATTTAAAACCTATTGGGGTAGATAAGGAACCAGGGCCCTGTTCAGGACCGTACAATGTAAGAATTGTTTCTTGTTTTGTAGTATATTTAAAAAAAGTTTATATAATAATTCATTTTAGATATACATAACCTGGTATTCTTTACAGAATATATATATATATATATTCAATCAATATATATATATATATTACATAAAATTTCCAAATACCGGCTCTGAGTAGGGCTATATCAATCGATTGTTAACATTTAGTATTTTAATTTATGACTTTATTATATGAGTTCTACAAACTATACTTATGATTTTTGAGTAAAGCTTCAAAAAATAGTTCGTTTTCATTATAAATTGTCTTTATAAATTATAGATTTATCTAATCTGTAGAATTAAGACTGTTTTTATATACATATTTTCTCCATTTTTGTTATTCTACACGTGCAATATAATCATATTTTTCTTTGATAATACTAAGTAAATATTTCAGTTTTAATTTCAGTTTATTTTCTTCTCCGACATATATTGAATACATATATTGTACTATATGTAAAAAAATTGTTCTAGTTGTACATATATATAAATGTATTTATAGTTAATCAAATTGAAAATGTATAGAACTTGTTTCTATCTTATTCACTGCTTTTACCAAATGAAACATACATTTCCTTCTAAAAATTAATTTATTTCTACATAAATAATATCGAGTGAAAATTATAAATTAATTTCTTCAAAAAATAGATTAAGAAAAATAGGAATCTAATTTACATTAATTTAAACCGTATCCAAACATATGTATGTATAATATACTAAGCACATTACTGAATATTGTACGTAACTTAAATTAAATATTTAAAAAATGATTGTTTTATTTCTTCATGTAAAAATTTATGTGTTAAAAAAAGTTATATATATATTTTTTAACGATTGTATATAGTAATTTCTAAAATTTATATTAAATAATTTTTTTTCTTTATCTTGGCAATTCTGATTTAGTGATACATTTATATACGCATCAAAATTACTAACCTAGATTTATGTAAAGAATGAATAAATTTGTTTATTGTTAAGTTTATTTCCACTTTCATTTGGATGAAAAATTAATACATTAAGTTGTTCACTCCATAGCTTTTACGTAGTTAGTATTCATCGTGCCAATTTTCCATTCTCTAACAGCGCCCCCTTGGACATCCGTTTACACGGGTCTCTATCTGATTTGTCTATAAGCTCGTCCGTTTCTTTTCCGGCGTATCGAAATGGTAGGGTGGTGCAGTGGCATTGTTATATTTATAAAATCAATAGAGTTTTGATTTATCTGTGTTAATCGATATAAATAAAGTTCTTTGTTAAATTTGAAAAATGTTAAAGAAAGTTAACAGAAATTATTTTCTTTACAGGGTATCGATATAAACCATAAACACGATCGGAAGGTTCGGCGCACAGAACCTAAGTCGCAAGATGTCTACTTACGACTTCTCGTCAAAGTAAGTGTTTTATATGCATTTCTAAATATATATATTTTTTATTACCTTTAATTTTGTACCATTTGTATTCTATATTTTATTTACAAACTAACGTCACTCTTGTAACATCTGTTGAAAATTAATTGTGTATTACAACTGATCTAATACTATATTGTTGTCATAAACACGTGAGTTTTGAAACAGATAAATTTCTTTTGCGAACCGCACTCTGTGTCAGTACTATTATAGTCTGATTCAATTTGAACGTTCGCTAGAAAAATTTAGTCAACTTTCCTATTCCGTCTTTTTTCTTTATATAAAAGACGATTATATTAGCTGACACAATGTTACTCAGAAAGTTTATAAAAGTTCATATTTCTTATTGAGAAATTATATATTATTGCGTTTTAATGCAAAGTTTGTATTGTTTTTTTTTTTTTTTTTATAATTTCGTAATGAAACTGATAAAACATTGTGACTTTTTATCAAAGTATCTTTTTATACAATAAAAATATAGAAGTATATGGTTTTATTTTTGTTATAGCTTTACCGTTTTCTGGCAAGACGTACAAATTCTAAGTTTAATAAGATTGTTCTTAAGAGACTTTTTATGAGTAAAATACACCGTCCTCCCATATCTCTTGCACGTGTTGTTAGGTTTATGAAGAAACCTGGACGAGAAAATGCTATTGCAGTAATTGTTGGTACAGTGACAGATGATGCTAGAATTTTTGAGATTCCTAAACTTACAGTAAGCAATAGAAACAATTATCAGAATTTAATTTTGAGTTTGTATAAATAAAATGCTATTATGTATTTGCTTGAAAAAATTATTAATGTATAATTTCATAATTTTTTATAGGTTTGTGCTCTACGTGTTACTGAAAGAGCCAGAGCACGTATATTAAAAGCTGGAGGCGAATTGATCACTTTTGATCAATTGGCATTACGTACACCTATTGGAGAACGAACAGTTTTAATGCAAGGTCGTCGTAAAGCTCGTGAAGCAGTGAAACACTTTGGACCTGCACCTGGTGTACCACACTCTCATACAAAACCATTAGTACGCTCAAAGGGTCGAAAGTTTGAAAGAGCAAGGGGACGTAGGCGTAGCTGTGGTTATAAAAAATAAATTTTGTTTATTTGCCATCATTTATTGTACCATATCCTTACATTGACTTGCAATATTTAGACAGTTTGTCTATTTCTATATTCTTTCATATAGCAAGTGTAGGTGGCTGGAAAATAAATGTTGGCTTTATAACAATATTTTTATACATTATTAATTCCTTCACTTTTTATGAAACGTACAATTGAAATTATAATTCCAAATAAGATGCAAATTTAGATACACCTGTAACTTATATTTCATGTTTCATTCTTGTTTTCTTCCGCATTTTCTATTAACTCTTCCGGTTTTTCTTCGTCGTCTGATTGTGTTTCTTCGGAAGCAGTAACATCTGGGAAGTATTGTTTTGATTCCTCTATGCCCTTTTCCAGATTTTCACTTACATGATAAGGTCCAATACCTGCAAATCCTAAAAACGCTTCACATTCTACTTTTTTTACAACACATACAAATATCTCGTATCTGAAAATTGACATTACATTTTTATTTTTAATTATAAATTTCAAATTTTTCTTAATACTTACCCTGTTCTTTCTCTTGTATTCAATTCAAATTCCGTAATATTCTTTGCTATAAGTTTTGCTTCTAGTGGCTTATCAGATTCAAAAATGCCAAAGTTAACTACTTCGTCTTCAAATTCTTGTAAAACCATTTTTAGCTCATTCCTTCTCATGTAGTCATATTTGAATACTACTATAGGTACCTTCGTAGTTTTGTCTTCATACTTTAAAATTATAATATGTGACATAATATTTATATTAGATATATTAAAATTTAAAACTTACGTGATATGTAGTATTGGTATATGTTGGAAAAATAGTGCGAAAAACAATTGCCTTATTTCGACAATTTGGTGGTGTCCATACGATTGGAAAAATTTCATTTCCGCTTGTTATATACGCAGGGCGATGTCGACCAGCGTAACTAAAGGAAAAAAGGAAGTTGCTTAAATTTAGATAAATGTGAAAGTTAATTTTAGAATTGTCTTACCACAAATTGTATTATGAAAGACATATAATTTTAAATATTATATGTTCTATGTATTTACGTACCATTCTTCATTAAGAATTGTTTCCGTATTGGGTAATTTCGGTTCTCCAAATAAAAGATTTAACAAGTATTTATGAATATCAATTTCTGGCTTTGTTTCGCTAACTTTTAATCGCATAAACATACATTTCCCATCTAGAAGTAGTTGTTTAGCATTTGGTGATAATACGTAATGAGACTGTAAAATTGTTTAATTTAGAAAGTCTGCTTTTGAATAATTTTTGTTAGTGACATATTAAATATATTACTTCATTAAACATCCTAGATAGAATATCTTCATCGAGTCGTTTTCGTATTTCTTGCTCGACGGTGTAATTTCCTATTAGTATTTCTTCGACCAATTCTATGTACGGAGGGCTAGATCTTTTATCTCTTTTATGACATTCTTCATCCTTAAAAACCCACGGAAAAAGTAAAAGGCAAGTTTCTTTGCTTAGTGAAGTAGTCAGATACAACATTTCGGCTTCATACCGTGCTATAGCTTCCGCTTCTATATTAAATAGAAATTACACGAAAATTTATTATTACAAATAATGAAAATTAGACATTTCATTGTAGCGTTACATTTATATATATCTAATAACCAATTAAAAAATAAAGCGTGCATTATGTGACTCCAGGACAATAGAGGTTTTTCTTTATATAAAATTGAAAATAAATAAAGAAATAATGATCTGTTTGTATGTGCGTGCAGGGTAATCGTTATAGTAATATATCTGTATCTTTTTTATGAGAGATCTTGCGGAACCTTTTCGAGCCTTCTTTGCCGTTTCTTTAGCTATTCTAGTTTCTTCAATAATTTTTAATCGTTTTATTTCTTCTGGACTTCTTTCCGATACATCTAAAGAAAACCTACACGTGTACGTTTATTTTAATAACTTCTATTTCAACAATGCTAATTTTTAATGGCTACTTGTTTTACTAAAAATTATGTATTTTACATACTCGTGTTCCTCGTTATTTTGTACTCGTTGCAATTCCATTGTTAATACTTTTAATAATTGTGGGCAGTCAGCACCAAATATAAGATTTACCATCCGACCATTCTAGTAGGATTGCATTTATTGTAGCTTTAAAATTTATCTTAATTATACAGGGTGGTTGGTAACTGATGGCACAAGCGGAAAGGGGGTGATTCTACGCGAAAAAAGAAGTCGAAAATATAGAATGAACATTTTTCGTTTGAGGCTTTGTTTTCGAGAAAATCGACTTTGAATTTTCGCTCGATACGCGTGCACTTTATCACGTCTCGTTATAACAGATCTCACTGTAGATCGTTGTCTCGATGGAAAAATTAAAAAAATTTTATTCTATATTTTCGACTTCTTTTTTCGCGTAGAATCATTCCCTTTCCGCTTGTACCATCAGTTACCAACCACCCTGTATATTAAACTTACGTGTATGAACATCCATGTTGGTTCACTTTTCCCTTGAAAACGTTCTAAGTTCGTGATATAATCGCACATTGCCTATATTTATAGTAATACACAGTAATTATTTACTTAACATCTATAATTATTTACAATTATAAAATTACCATGGCGTAACTCAACGTATCTCCTCCAATTTCCATTTTGATTTTTTTAAGGGTGCTTACCATTCCTGTGCAGGGTCCACTCCATTCTGAATATATGTCGACTACTGAAAAATTATTAAAAACTTTACACTAACATTTTTTAAATTTCTATTCAAGCTCAGTTTTAAATAGGTAACTTATACATTCCTATTAACCCTGGTTTTGTAAGAAGCTTCTCCCATTCCTCGTTATTAGAAATTTCAGTTTGTAATGCCGCCGGTGTTGTCTTTTTAGCCATCTTTCGCGCAGTCTTTAAACCACCCTATAAAAAATTAGTCATTTTTGAGTTCTCAAACTCTAATAGTAAAATCTATTTAATGATCGATGATTTTAAATCATTTCACTAAAGTACACGAACGGAATGGAATTTAAAAATTAATTATAATTTGCAATGATCGGAAGAACACGGGTAAAGAGCAAAGTACCCTTTTTCGTCGCATCATGTTTGAAGTATATTAAACTTTTTTTAAGATCAAGATATTTTGTTTCTTAATAACACTGGACTTAAGTTACTATTCCTTTGATCTGTCTCGAACGAAGTGCAGGGAGGAACTGTAGTAACAGAATATCTCGGAGGAGGAGGACCATTCCTTTCCGATTTATTGCACGGGGACATCGGTGACATGGAGAACACGCAAACTCTACCGATTAAGTTGGCTTCTCGCTGCACAAATACACGCACAGATAATTACAGTATACTAGTAGCCTAAGGATAATGCGGTAAGAATTTCCTACGTTTTCCTACCGACATGAAATATTAATGTTGCTCTAAATTTTGCAATTATAACTGCGTGTATCGGTACTATGGTTCATAAGGTAGCACGATTTATCGAGCTACATGAATAGTTGCACGATAATCCTACTACATTATGAAGCTCCTGTCAAAAGATATAAATTTAATCATTGTACATATTAAATCGATCATGAGACAGCAGGAAAGCTATTCTTTTTCTTTTCTATTTGAATGATGGATAGCAAGACCGCGTGTAATGTATTACTTCCGCTTTATTTTATGATAGTAGAAATTCACTTTCCTTTCCTTTTCGTGAAGAAATTTTCTTGTGGAAAAATCTTTCTCTGTTTGACTTTATATTTTATTTTAAGAAATGTATATTTTAATTCCGGTTATTGCATTCTTTTTGGTTAAAAATACTACTGAAAACAAAACTTTAAATTACTAGAAAAAATTAGGTCATGTTTTCGTTACATATATTTACTTAATAAATCAAGAATCAAAGTAAATAAATTAAAACTTTGCTGATATTTGAGCGGCGTTGAAATGTGTACGCGCGCCAGTGCGGTATTGTATAGCGAATTAAGAAAGCGAGTTGTGTAGCGCCGTCGCACACTTGTGACGTCACGATGTTCTTCGGGTATATTCGGTACATGATCCGAAACGTTCGGATTGTTTAATTTTTAATTGCTTATAATTTTTACGTTTAATAATTTTTGAAAAAAGAGAATACGTATTTGAAATTTTTGCTTCCTAAATTCATCTACATAATCAGTGAAAAATGAAATATGTTCCATTAAAAATTGTATACATTTATATCTTTTTCTCTCTTAAATTTATGTTTTGTCACATAATTATATAGCATGTAAAATGTTCGTGTCTATAAGTTTTACTTCTGTTTGCTAGATAACGACATAATTATGAAGTAACACGCAATATAAACATGCTAAAATTGCTCGTGTTGAGGTTGTCTGATAGAGGAACGAGTGGATGAATTTATAATAGAAAATATATTGAAATAAGTATAGGTATAAGTACAGGTATAGTGTATGCTGATCCAGATCCTCACTCTTACAGTGTTACAATACAACAGAAAAAGCTATGATAGCATATATTTATAGCAAAATAGACATTACCAAAAAGTTAACCTTGTAGCTCTAGCTGAAGGCTACAAGAAACAGCAACAGAAATCTACTTATAGCTCTTTTGTTTCTAGACCTTGTAAGCCAAAACAAAATTTATATTCAAGGGCACAACAATATAGACCTCTCCTTATTTCGAATTTTTTGTTTCACTAAATTCTATTCTCTTCATAACAGCAACCTCCAGGTCACGGATATACAAAAGAAAAGGTGTAGAGTTTTTCTTGAAGTAATTACTTCAACAGCTCAGTTAAAATTAGTGATATCTATTAAGAATACAATAATATAAAATAAATACAATAATATAGAATAAAATAAATTGTATAAAAAAAATGTTTATTAATTTTTTGAAAATTATAGGCTTGATTAAATATGAAGTTTAAATTTGTTTTTGTAACTCCTTAAATAAAAACTATTATGAATTATTATGTATGTTGTTGTGGACATACCGATTCAATTTAAATAGTATTGTACTCCTAGGTGGCGTTAGCATCAAGTGGTGGAATTTTATAAAAACACCGCTCTTGTAAAGTAATTTCTATGATAAAACACTAATGAATGCATCAGTCTCCGCGTAGAAAATAATGCATCGATTGATATAATATACATACATATGTATATATTCATAATATCTTTCAATGGTAGCTTATGTTACACAAAATATATAACTTTATATTATATTCCTCACTAACATTATGGCATCTTGTTGTGTTATATTAAATATTTAATCAGCACTTTAAAACATAATAATAAAACGTGATAAAGATGATAATTTCATTTTATAATATTCAGATATTTAAGCAGCATAACATTTCAGGTTGTACAATACAAACTTGTGCAGTGTTACCACTATAATAATAAATAAAATTATTTACGTTTTACATTAATGTATATTTAATTTATTTATTAGAATAGTCCTTTTAATTTTTTCAACATTCTTAAGTTAATCTTCATAACTTACATTTTTTCTTGCATTCTAGGATTGAGAAAGATGTTATGAAAAATTCTGTTGTTTATAATCAATGTAGAGCTATGTAGTTTTAGTTTAAATAGTTTTTCCATTAAAACAAAAGATATGATTAACACGCAATCATCCATTCACATATTTTGCATATACATTTACCGTTAACAATACAGATGAAATGAAATTTGAACATCAATTACGCCATCTAGATGTATTTTAGATACGAGTATTAGAGTTCACTTTTCTCTTATTCTCCCCTCCTTTCCTACCATTTCCTTATCTGAATCAGCTGATTATTGTTTTCGTATTTTCAACGAATCTGACCGTTACAGTAGTTATGATACGTGATATTTTCTAACGAACGACTTTTCGGGAGAACCTCATCGGCGCGTCAAAACGGAGAGCGGATCTGACGATCTCTTGCAATAAGGAACACCATCGACGCGCTTGAATATTTCGAACAAAAAGATTAACGTTTCGCGGGCGGGGTGACATCACTATCGTTTTCTGGTTGTGTTGTGTCAGTCACTTACAGAATGACGCAGTAGAAGGTCGTCTCAGAGATGGCGAGCTTCCCAGTATGAAAATACAATTTTATGGCGAGGTAAATCGGAAATTCTATTTGCTGTTAATCCAAAAACGATCGAAACGGAAAAAAATTTGCTTGTGAGATAAATAATAACGGCGGTCGGGAAAAGAGAGATAGCTTTGTTGTGAGAAACTGCCGTCTACCCCTTTGTTCGACGAAATGTCAGGGTCGTTATTTTAATGTCAGTATTCATTTATTTTATTCAAATTTAATATATTCGTATTATTGCAACAGAGATCATGAAAGTTTTCGTTTCATCGTCTTTTGACATTTGTGTTTCTTTTTTACTAATCGTCCCTGAGAGTACACGACGAACAGCTGTAGTTGGATTGTGTAATATTCTTTAATAAGTAAAATAGATTCTCCCACTACTTTTCTGTTACTCATTTTTATATTATCAAATATACAGATATAATATTTCGTAAATTTCCTTATACAAATAATAACAATATCTTTGATTAATTATTTATTTCGTCGTTTCGCTTAATTTTTATCTGTTATATCTCATATTATTATTAATAGAAATGTGTGTTGCATATATTTGATATTTATGCAAATAAATTATGAATATGTAATGTATACAGATTCTTAATCTATATTTTTTGTACATTACTATACTTTTTAATTTAAATACTTGTTTTAGGTTTATATAATGTGATATTTTGGTCTTTAAATTTACAAGTTTTTCTGTTTTATATTAATACATAGTACGTAATGTATCATAAATTTAAATTATGTTTCATCAGAAATATTTATAATTGAAATATGACCTTGTTATATAGTGATTTTTGTTAACTTTAAATAAATTTTTAATGAGAAAATTTAACAACACAAAGTATCGAGTTTATTCAGATTACAGTTCATTTATTGTTTGTGGAAATTATTAAAAATTGTTTGATCATTATATTTCTATAATAATAAATATAATAAAAATAAATGTACAATGTTGTTTCCATATATTCATCCATAATGATATTAATATAATTTTCTTTTCTTCATGATTTATTAAATATTATAAATGATTATGTAATTATTCTTTGATGCAGTAATATATAGTTAATATTACTTTATATGTATTTATTGTTAGGTAAAAATATTCAGTTTGGGAAAGAAAAAATGTCTGCAGACTCTCCAAGGCGTGGTGTGCATAAAGGAGTACAAGTTGTATCACCTCAGCCAATAGTTGATCGTTCAATTATAGATAGTGTTGCAGGAATAATTAATGATATTGTTCCACAGGTTGGTACATTAAAATATTCTGTTGATGATCTTTTATTAAGATATATATTACATTGTTTAAATATAGGCTTATACTGGCACACCAAATTCTGAGAACAAAGAGTCTATATCATGGGCAAGGTTTGAGTATGCAGACATTAATGATCCTACCCTGTATCCAGACTACAATGAAGGCTCTAATACACCACCTTTATTATTGGTACTCGGCTATACAACTGGAGTTCAGGTTTGATCTTGTTCACTTGTCTTTTGAGTATTTACATTACTTGTGCAAAATATTGTGTATTAAAATAATTTTTTGCAATGTCTTTGATGTTTTTTAAAGGTTATACGCAATTTAGACAGTCTTAAAGTAGGAAATATTCTTCAAAGAACATGTATGAATATGTATCAATTGAAATATGATTTTAGTTAAGTGTACATATTAGATACTGAGCATGAGGGGTCTTTATAGATTTATCAAGTTTCTAATTATAGAACACTGTTCTTGTGTAGTAGCTTTAAAACTGTGTCTGTGTTTATGAATGACTTGAATCTTATTTTATCTAGGAGGCATAATATGTAAACAAGCACATTCATTATCAAAATAACAAGGTACATGTAGTTTGCAGAGATAATAATATGATATTTGAAGTTTGATCATATAAAAGAATTCATATATTTAAGTTGAGCATTTATGCTTTAAACTTTGTTTAGAAGACTCATAATTATTATAGAATATAATGTTGTATCTTATATTATAATTTTGTTTTAAAAGTGATATTGTAAAGTCAAAGTAACAAATATTATTTAATATAGGTATGGTTGATAGCAGCAACCGGAGAAGGAACTGAAGTGTTATCATGGCGACAAGGTGTTGTTCGTACTCTGAGAATTTTACCAAATCCAAAGACTGATGATGAACATGTTGATTTGTTTGAATTGAAACGGCCAATGGTAGCAATATGTGATTCAGCTGGACCTGGACCACAATTTTGCAACATTAGTTTCATTTCATTAAAAACTGGGGAACAAGCTAAAAGCATAAAATTTAAAAATCCTGTTTGTGACATATTGGTAAATAAACGATCCGTAGTAGTAACATTTTTAGAAAAGATCGCTGTGTTCGATGCTCGAACATTGGAAGATGTATTAACAGTTACTACTTGCTATGCCAGTCCTGGTCCAAATCCAAATCCTGTTACTTTAGGCACAAGATGGCTTGCTTACAGGTAAAAATCCCCACGATTATAAAATCTTAGCAGTTATTTAAAGTAAATTACGTTTTGTTATAATAGAAAATATTTTTAGTGAAAAAAAGTTACTACCAGCAAAAAGAAGTAGCGGTGGTTGCGAAAGTGAAGGAGTTCAAAGTTATACAGCAACTGTTCTATACGCGGCAAAATCTTTAGGGAAAGGATTGCGTGGTTTGGGGGAAACAGTTGCATCCAGTTTAACTGGCAATTCAGTGTCACCAGTAGTCATTAATAATACCAGCAGTGACGTAACTCAACCAGGAGTGATTACGATATTAGATCTCCAAGCAGCAAAAGAGGAGAAAGAATTAGACGATGCGAATATAGAGACTGTCGTTGCCCATTTTACTGCCCATAGTGATGCAATCGTTGCTATGACTTTTGATTTAAGTGGTGCATTGCTAATGACCGCTGACAAAAGGGGGCATGATTTTCATGTATTTAGAATTCAGCCACATCCAGGTGGTCCCACTTTGGCAGCAGTACATCATTTGTATATTCTACATCGTGGAGATACTACTGCGAAAGTGCAGGTACATATCTCTTTAAATCAAATTTTAATGTCTGTGCTTTTAAGACTTTATGTATTTTAAAGATTCGTGTTTTATTATAACAGGATATGACTTTTTCGAGTGATACTCGATGGGCTGCGATATCAACTGTGCGGGGCACTACTCATGTGTTTCCTGTTGCACCTTATGGTGGACCAGTAGGAATACGAACTCATTCCACACCTCATGTTGTAAATAGACTTTCAAGATTTCATAGAAGTGCAGGTTTAATGGACGACGGCACCAGATCTCATTCTCCTGTATCTCATACAGAGTTGCCTTTATCAGTGTATCCATATTCTAATCCAAGACTCCCTCCGTACCCTCATCCAACTGTACTACATCCTCTGGCACAGATACGACAACCATCTTCATTAAGTCATATAAACAGTCAAGTTCAACAAAGGTAATTATTAATTATCTACGGAATTTACTATTATTGGGTAAATTTATTTGTCGTATATTATATAGCAGGCCACAGCAACGACAACGATTGCATTCGGACGATAGTGGAACATTACCATTAAAAATATGTGCTTGTTTTGCACCTCCAAGAGCTTGGATGTATGCGCAAAGGGAATCTACTGCAAAAGTTATGAAGAGAGCAGTTGATTCTTTGTTTATTATGGCGTGTCACGGAAATATGATACAATATGATTTAGAACCCAAACCAGCTGCAGGTGAATAAAATATTAATTTAAGTCAGGATTAATATCAATATATATTTATTATAATATATAAGTACTATTTAATGACACATTTTAGGTATACCAAAAGAAAAAGTATGTGACGATACGATGATAGAATTAGAGGTCGAAGCCAAAGGTCAATGGCCTCTTCTAAGATCTCCGAATTCTTTAGAGATTGTACCACCTTTGCCAACGTCTAGCCCTTTACTAAATGTCAATGTTATACCGAAAGACAGTCAAGATGACGATTTAGCGGAGGATCGTTGGTTAAGTCAAGTAGAAATTGTAACACACGCTGGTCCACATAGGCGACTTTGGATGGGACCTCAGTTTGTTTTTAAAACCTATAATGCAACTAGTGGGTTAGTTTTCTAGAGATGTAACATATGTAACATTGTTTTTAAGATTGTAACATCATTACAATAAAATTTTATTAATGTAGAGCTACTGTGAATCTTGTCGAAGCAGAGGCTGTTGAAATTGGAGTAACCGGTGGATCTCGTCCTGCGAGATCAAATCCAGTCAATATGCCGCATGCTGCATCCAGATCATTGGTACCTGTGGTCATTGATGGATCAGGAAGTAAGTTTATATTATTTATTAAATATTAGCATATTTATTTTTGTTGTTAAGATTAAATTTGTATTCAATTCATTTAATATTTGTACTGCACGTTCATGTGGATTCCTTTTGTTGTTTAGGCAGTTATGAGCAGTCTCCAAGATTTATGGAAGCGTATGGTGATCCCTTAGATAGTGAAAATGCTGGTGTTGGCGGTGGTGAAAATCAATTGAGAGAAGATTTGGCCGAAGCTATGCTAGAAACATCGATCGCACCACACCGTGCTCCAGGTAAGTAATCATTACATGGAACTTGTGATGCTTTGCTTTGAAGTAGAATATCACGAATCCTGATATATCCCAATTGCCGATATTTCGTAAAATTTCTATACATTGTTGTGATTAGTAAGAAGAACGAAAGCATTTTATATGATTTGCATATTTGGAAACTTATATTTCTGAGTGCCTCAAATACGCGATTTTAATAGATTCTTGAATTTACGGTTCTTACAATCGTGAAGATCTTCCTGCTAAATGCAGTAAAGTTAATTCCAACGTGACTAAATAAATTTCATCTGTTTAAACGATCATCACTGATTTCAATTACGTCTTGATGGGAAAAATTGTAAAACGCAAAATATAGATCACGTTTTACTTTATTCTAGAAATTTGTAATTTGAATTTGTGGGAGTATTTGATAATTTTTCCAAGCACGTACTTTTAAATACGGATACGATACTCGTGCTTTCTGCATTTGGTGACGGATGATTGTTAGATTGTAAGTTTGTGTGGATACAGAACTGGCCAGAGGCAGGTATCTCCGTTTCCCCCCTCCCCTCCCCTTTATCGATACTACATCTAATCACTAACAACGATACATTTTATCAACGTCTACCCTTTAAGTCGAGGTAAATAGTTGCGAATAGCTGCGGGCAGTCGCAGTTACTAATCCTATAAGAATCTTTTTCTTTTTGAAGTACCGATGAACACCAAAGAAATTACATAGGTTGAAAGCAACTGTTCTAACTTGTTCTCTTTATAATGTATCATTCGATCTCGACACGTATATTGTGACGTGAAGTTTGTGTTTTTGTGGTGTGCAGTGTGACGACTCGAATCGAGTATATATATATCAGCTTTACATTAGAAGTCAAGATTAATTACTCTTTTATTTTCTCTCTTTCTCTCTTTATCTTTCACGTACCCCGTTCTCGTAACTCTGTATTTCCTCATGATGCAACATTTGAATTAGTATTCGGTAATGTCACTTAAAATCTCTCTCCATTGCCGAGCCGTATCGAGAACAGTAATACCTCATTATACCTCAGGCGATGCATCTCATAAAAAAGGCCAAACAGAAAAACAAACAAGGGAGATATTGTGACTCGATATTGATACCTGCCAACGGCTTTTTCTGTTACTAGGGAGGCGATCGGTATTTGAGAGGGTGGGTCAACCGGTAACTAAAGTCGTCAACCCTCTGGGCACCGTGATTACTGTATCGGCCGATAAGGAGGACATTAACTCTAGTCAGGAGTTCGATTTCGCAGAGGAGAGCCATGTGCCGGAACCACCTAGGAGCGTGTGCGCCGAAGAAGGTCCGGCTTCTCTCGGCGATTTCGAGCCGGAGAGTCAAACTCTGCGCGGTCTCACCGAGATCTGCGCGGAAATGCGCTCAGCTGGCGAGCCTGCGATCGACAGCGTGCCGGACGAGAACATCTGTGAGGTGAAGGAGAGAAAAACGTTGTGCGTCGAGATCGCTTCTATTAAGAACCCTGGGAACTCTACTATTGACTTCGAGAAAGAAGAAGCCTTCCGCGATGTACCGACCAGCCTGAGTCTGTGCGTAGAACAGGGTGAAATCCCCAGCAGTCCTATGACCCAGGCAAAGGAAGCTGCTTGGTGCAGGAAAGTTGATAAAAGGGAAGACAGAGGGGCTCACGAGAGGAACGTATCCGAGGCACAATACGTAGTCAACTATGATGAGGGTAATGTAGTTTTGATGGAAAATAAGGTAGCTCATGAAAAAAAGCATACGTCGGTGCATTGTAAAACTGAGAGTAAAAAAATTTGCGAGTTTGAAAAGGTTGCGAAGAAGTCGGAGAAGATCGGGTCCTCTGTATGTCCTAGTAAACGAACCGAGACTAGGAAGTATATTCTAAAAGAACACGGAGATAGCATCATTATTGAAGACATTACTTGCGACGATCCTGGGGATGATTGCATCCAGAAGGAAGGATGCGGAAAAAGCGTGATCGAAGATACGGACAGTAAAAGTTCTGAAAGTAAAAGCAGGGAGTATTTGAAAGAAACTGTAATTGGGAAATGTAAAGACAAATCAAAGTCTTCCACGGCTCAGAGTTACAAAGAAAAAGTTGAAGTTCTTGCAGAAAGCAAAAGTTCGTTGAAGCAGGTAGAACCGACCACAGAAATGGATGTTGTAATCGAAGAAACCGGTAAGAAAGAAGATTTCAAGCCGACTGTAAGTGCGGACGTATTGACTAAAGAAACCGATAAATATAAGTCATCGACATCGGACTCGAACGACGAATTCAGTTCCAGTGAATATCACATCGTAGATACACCTTCCAACAATGGTACTTCGATTCAGTCCGACGAAGACATTGAACATATCCAAAGCTCCGAGATCGCTCAATTACAGCAGGCTGAATGCATCGACAGCGATAAATGCGTGGACGTGATAAGTTGCGCAGGTTCTTCACCTATATATAAGACTACGATATCTGATGACGATATAGAGTACATACATGCTTCTGAACTATTAGAAACATCTGACAAAATTTGCAAAGAAGATTCGAAATTTGAAATTAGTAAAGCCAGCGATAGTGAATCGACCACGACAAGGATTAAATCTTCATCGTCTGACGACGATATGGTACACGTACACTATTCGGACGTCGATGATGTACCATCTGAAAGACCCGAGGATGCGTGTGAAAGAAGCACGAGGAGATCTCAGGAGATTACAGCAGAATCGGCGTTGGCATCTAAGAATGCTAAGAAGACAAAGGATATCGTGGTGATCGAAAGCGACACATCGGATGCTGATGTGACTGTAATCTTTAAACCGGGTGATAGTCGGAAGAATAAGAGTACAGAGAGAAAAGAGGAATTGGAAGAATCTGATAACACAAAAGATATCCCGGCTACTGAAAATGTTAGTCCACTAAGAAAAACTAAGGTTCGTTCCGCTAAAACATCTCCTTCAAGTGTCGCATCTAAACGATCGCAAGCAGGAATCGAAATAATCGACATCGACGCGATGCAGAAAGCTGAGATGAAAGTACTAATCGATACTACATCCGTTTCTGAATGTAAGATCCTTGCTGGACCCGAGGTCAGCGGGACTCGTGCGAAGAAGTATCGGAAGATTAAAAAAGCCACCAACGAAAGCAACGTACAAATTTCCGAAGCTTCCATCGAGCCTGTAAAACCTGTCGAAGATGTTTCAAAGGAATTAAGCTCGCAAGAGCCGTTGCCTGAATTTTCTTGGAGCGCTGTAGTAAAGAAGAAAAATGATTCTCCCGTGGCTGAGTCAGAAACGCGAAGAGAAGATAAAGTCGAAGATGATAAGCTGAAAACCGGATCGTTCAATCCTATCGAAGTCTCGTCGTGCACGCCTATCTTGGAGAAAATAGAGTCTTTGAAGAAGAAGATACACGAGTCTTCGTTGAGGAAGAATTTAGACAAAAAGAGTTCGAGTTCTCAGATGGTAGACAAAGTTCGAGAGGGTGACTTGGAATTATATCCCGAAGAGGAAATTTCCTGGAGCTCTATCGTCAAAAAGAAAAACACTTCCTCTGCCGAGAATGAGACAAAGAAGAAATCTGACCTCGATCTAATAGCGGAAGACGCGAGCAATGAAGAAAGGAAAATTAGTCGAAAAGAGGAATCTTTGACTGATTCATCCTCGACGATGGTGAATCAATTGAAAGAAACTGTTAAGGAAACAACCGTGGAAGAATCATTTGTACATGCAACAGAAGGATCTGAGAGTTTCGTCGTTAAAAAAAGATCTGTTTCCACCACAGAAAGCGAGTCTACTACGAGAAAGAAAATTGGTGAACAGAAAATTCACAAAAAGTTGCATCTACCGACCAATTTGTCGGAAATTGAAAATGAGCACGAGACAAACTCACCTGCAAGTGAAAGCATCTCATCCGAGAAAGTTTCCAAATTAGAAGCTGTAAGCGAGATCGATGAAAAAGTTTCAAACGATTCAAACAAGTGGAATGTCGATGGACCGTTGGTAGGTGCAACATTTGCGAAAGAAGATTCCTCGGAACCTGAAAGAGATACCGAGCCAGAGAAGAGGAGCGATTCAGAGCAGGAGATCGTGCCTGAACGTTCGACTTCTTTGGACGAGTTGAATCCAAATGTGGTGCTCACGAACGTCGAAGGAGAGTATTCGGGTCGTGAGACAGCTGAAAGGAGCGCGACGAATACCTTAGTTTGCGCCACGTCCAAGAAAGGCAATAAGTCGAAGAAAAAAAAACGCAGATGAGTAGAGGATTGCATGGATGTACCTAGGGCCAGCCTTGCCCTTTACATACTCCTGATGCAAGTAACTGGAGTTGATTAGCAGGAGTATAAACCGGGAACAATTCGCGTTTCCGATTTTCATTCTAATCAAGTTAGCATGCTCGTTTTATCGAAGAACAATTATTTTAGGAAGCACGTGTTATATAATCACTTTTCACGAGTGGAGCAAGCTGTAGCTCCGTTTTCATGGAACGACAAGTGTCTGGCATCTTGTCAGATTTGATATTTTTGAAAATATTTTCTAAAAAAAAAAAAAAAGAGGAATTATCGAACAAATAGAAATAGCAGTAGTACATATATGTTGATTTAGTAACCGTGTTAGAAAAGAATCAACATGAAAGAACGTTCTAGAGGCACTCGATGAAATTTCCTATGATAAGAACAAGGGCAAGGCTGTAATCATTGGATTTACGTCCGTTAATATTCGAATTGAATTTGTGGAACAAATAAACAATTGGAAATAACACACACACGCGAACACGAACACACACGAACACATTTAACACTCAGCCAACCGCGCGTGCCGCAGCGAGCTATACGTTTCCACCGCGTTCGGATAAGCCAACCTATACGCTGTCCACCGCGCATTTTTCCAAGTATCGAGGACTAATATTCACTACTTAAAAAACACAGAAGTCTAAAAGTTATTTAAATGGTCAGTTATATTTCGCGGTAAGGATTTATTTAAAAATTATTTATTTCACACAGAAGTCCAAAAGTTATTTAAATGGTTAATTATATTTCGCGGTAAAGATTTATTTAAAAATTATTTATTTCACACATTGTTTATATAAAATATTAAATTAGAAGTATATATTAAAAGTATAAAAAAATATAGATGAAATTAAAAACCTTAAAGATAACACGAGTTGAGCGTGAAATTAAAGATTCATAATGCATTTTAATATTTTTTTGCAGCGTAGTATCGTTTGATTATAACTTTATTTAGTTGTAATTGATAGTGTAACTTGTTAATTAATTTTAACACCACTAAATTGGTGTATTTTATTATATACCGTACTTTATAAAAGTAGAAAAAGTGGCGCAATTAATTGGGAACAATTCCAACAATAACTGATAATAACAAAAAAAAAAAAAAAAAAAAGAAACAGAAAACACGTTGCTAAAGTCAAAAAGGGAGATCTCTCCGTTCGATGTTCTTCACAGAGGGGAGATTTCCCTATTCGGTTGGCTAAGTGTTAAAATAAGAAAAAAACTTCTATATACAAAGTATATCATATGGGACCTACTTGAAGAGTGGACAGAAGGCATAAAAACAATGAGAAAGGTTCATATCAACATATGTTTTATCTGACCTTGTTTCAAATTTATAGCCATTTTTCGTTTTAAATCCATAACTGCCTATCTTCATAGAAGATGGTCCATACTCAATGGCCATCCTCGATCTGTATTATTCAACATACGCGTGGAATTTTTGGAAAATTGCGAAATTCTTTGACACGACGAAAGTAGTCATTTCATTGAACAGTTGCGGGTTATTGAAATGTTAGAGTGGCTATAAATTCGAAAGAAAGCCAGATCGGACTCATGTCCATATGTGAACTTTTTTCATTGTTTTTGTGCCCCCTGTTCACTTCTGCAGTCGGTTCCACATATTGTGATGCACCCTGTATATGTAAATATATATATATATATATATACGTACACATAGATATCTAAAGTAAAATCAAAACGAGAAAAAAAGAGAAAAAAAAAATGAAACACATATAGCGATTTCTGTTCCGACTGCCTTACATCGACGTCGAGTCGAACGAGAATGCGTTGTACGTTGTCCGTGTAGTGCATACGAGAAGTGTTCTAGCTTTTTATTACGATCGATGAAATTCAGATGAAACGGAAGAATCGATTCGTAGCCATTCACCGATAATTTAAGCACTTTAAATACTTCTTTAATACGGCGACTGCCTTGTGTTTCGATTAGTACTATTAAAGGATTTTCACGTTATTAGTTCCAAGAATCTTTATTTATAAATGATATGAAACTTTCTGGAGAAAGAGTCTAGCGAAGATCAAAATTTTACTACATTTTATTGCCAATATAATGAACAAATCTCTTTAATCTGACATGGTTTTTACGTAATAAGTATTTGCAGCCCTAACACAAAGAACGTACAGTAGTATTTTTATGAATATATTATGTGCGATATACGAAACTTTTTAAAATTTCACTATCATTGTAGCGACACCAGTTGGTGATTGCATTTGTAAAATTTGAAAACCAGATCGATCCAAAGCTATATATGAAAGTAACAAGACATTTCTTACAAACATAACACATAGTAAAAAATTACTATGCAGCATGAATCATGATTTTAAACATACAGTTAGTACTAAAGATAGTCTCACTAATTATTGCGTCTTGTTAATAACCGCAATAATCGTGTCTCATTACAATGTTAATAAAATTTCAAAATGTTTTTTATAAAACATACAATATATTCATAAAAAGTTTCCATAAGTGTTCAAATATTATTGTGAGCTACTGTAGTTACAAGGACAGAAAAGTGGAAATTCTCATTCTAAAATTGAATTTTAAAATTGAATTTAATATTGAATATAAATTCATTATCATCAGTGTATTGCGTATAAAAATTGGTTAAACGTTGTCATTCCCTATTTTGCTATCAAAAATCTATTATTTAGGAAAAATACAGAGGAAAAGAGAAAAAGAAAAAAAAAAAGATATTGAGAACTAATAGCACGAGCAAGTTGTATACATACGAGCAGGTCAGAAGAAGCCGCATTGATCAACTCTGTATGTTGAAAATATAGAAAAGTGATGTTATAAACACTGTTTCTTAGATTTGCCTTAAAGTTTACTATTATTTGTGTCATGTTCTTGTGATAAATGAATTTAAGAATTGAACATTAATCATGAATTTATCTAGTAAAATTGTATAAATTAACAAAAAGTGGAATTCGATCAGTGTGGCTTTTCACAGATTCATTATAATACACGTTTCGGTTTAGCACAAAGCTACTCGCATCCTCCTCCATACAAAAATGTGTCCGATCGACATCGTCGCGCTCGTCTCTATTTTTTATATCCGCCGTAGAGACATGCTTTCCATGAAAGCCATCCGTAATATATTTTCACGGATCCAGAGGAAATTTGTTGGAACCGATTAATCGCGTTTAACGAATGAAAACTTCCCTCTGGCTGTTCCGAGTTCTCCGGAAATTTTAACGATTTGTTTATGCAACAGCCCTGTATATTGCGAAGTGAGATATCTATTTCTAATATAGTAAAAGATCAAGTTTCGCTAAATGGTGTTCAGACTTGGATAAGATTAGCTGAAAAATCGTTGTTCTTCGTTTCTGTCGATTATTATATCGACCGTCGTATATCCTGAACGAGGAAATGGTCTTTGGTTGATATTCGTAGAAACTTTTTTTTTCCGAATGAAAGAAATTCGTTGATAACGCTTAGTTTAGAAACGATATCGGTAGAATGAAACGTATAAAATAAGTGTTATATAAAGTATACCTAAATTGTATTACATTGCGTTATACATATATGCGTATCTACGTATAAAAATTCGACTGTTTTGCAAAAAAATTTGCTTTTGAATCCAAAGGATTTTAGTTGATTTGAGATACAAATCGTGCGAACATTCACTGCATATTTTATTGTGAAGATCATCGATGGTATAAATCCATAATTCATATAATGATTGGATGTTTGTCGTGTAATATCGATGTGCGTAAAGTACGAGCGTAATAATTCTTGCATCGTATACGAACAAGAGTTTGTCGTGTAATATCGATGTGCGTAAAGTACGAGAGTAATAATTCTTGCATTGTATACTAGCAAGGGTTTGTCGTGTAATATCGATGTGTGTAAAGTACGAGCGTAATAATTCTTGCATTGTATACGAGCAAGAGTTCGAAAAGGGAAACGGGATTCTGTATGTATGTCATATCGATCCAGAATTTCGGTTCCAGTATGCTAGATAATCTTTTCATTTGTCGTACCTGGTTACGTACGCATGTTCTTGGTTCTCTTCAAAAGCTTTCGAATTTATAATATTTAATATCTTAATAGTTTCCATTCACTAAGGACGCAACAGATAAATTCACCCCATTGATTCAATTCTCGAGATTACTACGTTTGTCGTGTGGTAGATGTCAGTGGTTTCAGAAACTTCTCGAAATTGTAAATACTCGAGGTTCTTGCTACAATCTCTTACCTCGATATCTTTTCGATACAATTTCTGCGTAGGTGTTAAATCACACGAACGACGAAATAGCATATATATATATATATATTTTTGACACGTTTCATCACGGATAACTACCCTCTTTAAACCCGTAACCGCGAATTAGCTGTTGCTAGGTAACCTTGGAAGAAAAAGGCGAAAGAATTGCTGAAGAGCCAAAGATGGGTTGTAATCGATTAGTTGCATAAGCGGAAACGTTAGTAGTGTGGGGACTATAGTTTTATTTTCAGCACTTTAATAATCCAAATGACATGTAATTTCGTGAATAATACCTTATGCCGCAGAATTGTTCGTTTAGTTTCACGGAGAAGTTGTTAGTATCGCGGATCCTTAGTGAAAATAGGTATCTTAGAACAATTTTAACAAATACACAATAGCACTGTACAGTTGTATTACGCGAATCGAGGAATATCGTTATTGTTTCTACGTTCTATTTAATACTTTCACGGAGAAGAGGTTCTCATTTCATATAAGGTATTTTGTAGTTGGTGGTATAATCGGCAAAGGGTTGATTCTACACGAAGAAGAGACTTTGTTTCCGAGCAAATTAACTTAAAATATTTGCCTGGTATATCTGAGTTAATCTTCGCTTGATTTTTACCTATCTAGCAATATTAAATTCATTATGTATCCCGAAGAAATTAAAAGTATCATACAATCAAAATATATGATTGTTTTAGAGTTGCAGCAAAATTTTAGTCTATCTTTTTGGCTTATTTTTTCATGCAGAATTACCGCTTTCCGATTGTACCAACGATCAAAGAAAATCGAGAAGTCTTTGACCAAGATCTTCGACTCTATTGCTTAGTCCAATTCTTTTCTGTACGTTTCCCTATTTTTTTTCTACAAGTAATCATGTTCTATTTATATGTTTTCTTTCAGCGGGTTTGGTCAAAATCTCCGATATCTCCTCTTTCTTCCTTCCTTTTACGTTTTTTTGCCTTTTGTTGAACATTTTGATCACCGATCGGTTGAAACCACTCTCGTGTTTAATAGAGAATCATGTGTCGAGCAACAAATCGATTGTTCGTTTTTATAGATATAAATATATATATATAACTTCTAACTCGTTAGAGTTTGTTGCTAGTACAAATGAAAAACGATGAGATCTTTTCGGTGGAACGAACAAGGTCTCTTTTCGAGGATTTAGCCGTGAGATTTAGTACAAAGCTTCTAATCATCACTTTCGTCCTCGTAAATGCTGTGATTATGTTTCGTGATTCACTGTATCTATTCGCTGCTACGTCGAGGGAAACGATATTTCACGATATTTTCCCCCTTTCTATTTTTCCATAAAGAAACAACGAACAAAAATGTCGAAAAGTAGGTGCAATGTTTTTAAGGATGATATCGTTCCTCAAGCTTATTTTTATTAGAATTTCAACGACGATTTTTTTAATTCCTTTACTGATGGAAGATTTCTTTGCGAGTGTAGTATGTAAAAATGATGGAATGTATTTATTAATTCGAGTGGGGCAATCATTAGCAGTAACTTACTTATAGTAATTTTTTGTCACGTGTACGCTATTTTTGGTGCGATGAGTTGTCTTTGTTAACATTTTCCTTGCTTCGTTCTTTTTTTATATTTTTTCGAATTCATGCGGTTTTGAGGGAAAGCAAGAATCGAAGGAGTAAGTAAAATTTTGTACGATGAGATTGATCAGTTGTTAGTTTTGCAGAAATATCTGCTATGATGCTGTTTATTTTTTTTTTTTTTTTTTTTTTTTTTTAGATTTAAATTAATCGTATTCTTTATTATTACATATTGTCGCGGTTATAAATATAAGTAGATTACAATTTTAATAATTACATTACAATCGAAGGTGATAGAGAGCACGTTGATACATTTACAAAGTTTAAAAAAAGATTAACCTTGGTGTGTAACTCTAACTGAAAGTTATCAAAGACAGCAATAAAAATCTGTTTATAGCTCTTTATTTCTGGACCCTATAATTCAAACAACATTTACATTCAAGGGCACAATAATATTGGCCTTTCTTTTCGCTCCACTAAATTCTATTTCCTTCGTAGCGGCGGTGTTCACGTAACGGGTATACAAAAGAGAGATGCAGAGTTTTTCTAGAAGTGAGAATTACTTTAACATATATTTCTTTTTACTGTCTGTTTTTTTATTCATTTATGTTACTAAATGCAGTAATTATAGTCGTATAATAAAATCGTGAGTTTTTTTAAATTTATGATCTTCACTTACAAAATCATAACGTTGACTGCCAATAACAAACATGGTATTCAAAAAAATAAAAATTAGTTTTTAATAAGCGATTTGTACTAATCAGCATTGATACATCATACTATTCTTTGTTTCTGATATTCTTGACTCATATTCATATATTAATTTAAAAGTCAATCATATTTATCATGAAAGTGCTAATGTTTTGTTATATGTATAGCGTTTGAGGTCTTTTTTAAAGTACAATCTTTTGAGTGTTATATTTTGTTATTATATCAATATCTAATAAAGTAATAACGTTCTTTGAATATAGAGATATAGTCATACAAATTTTGATATTTCTTGATGCGAGCAGGTTTCCTTCATTTAATTTATGTGATGTTTTTTGTTACATTTTTAACTTTTTATGCTAACAATCATTTTTGTGGATTGATCTTGTGGATATGTGCGTTCTAGTATTTTCTTCATAATCAATATATTTATAAAATTATCGCGATTCTATAGAAATATAATGTATAAAAAAATACTAATCTTATAATGAAGTATTAAATATCAGAATATAAATATTACATCTGTCTCAAGTGAAAATCTGTAAAATCTTAGGCTAACTTATAAATCGTCTTTTTATCAAGATATAGTAATAACATGATGATTTCTGCCATAGGTATATATAATTATAAAAAATTAATTTTAATAACATCATTCTATTATTCTGTGAATAATATAAAAATAAATAATCTTGGCTGATATTAGAAAGAATTTTATCTTTAGACGCGTTTTATGTGTTCAATATAAATTATTCAGTGAATATATAATATAATTTACTAACTTGGTGATAGATTTTTTAGTGTATATCGAATGTAGAATATTGTTCGTTTTATTTGTTTTTATGTTTATCGAAGAAGATATCTGTAGTTTGAATGTTTCGGTTTGCATTTCTTTATAGTGACTAATACGGTAAACATAGCTGGTTGCTAGTTATGAAATAACTAATATTAAAATTTATTTTTTAATCAAAAGTCAACCTAATATCTATTAGGAATATTTTAGTAATATATAAATTCATGCGACGCACGTGATAATATTTCAAAAGTTGTTTTATTATTAATTTAAATTTCTAGGTACGTAGTTCGTAGTTGAACCTTTTAAAATAATCAAAGGCGAGCCGTGAATGTCATTTTTCTCATAAAACGAGAACAATGATCCTGTATTATGAAGTATTAGATGGATTTACTGTTCGATAACTAAAAGAGTTTTGTGCTTCTCTCGACGTAGCAAATGCAGTGTCATCGAGGGCATTCGTTGGTATTAAAAAACGCAGAGATTTCAATGTTGGTGCATACCACCAGAATACTTTTATTTTGTATTATAGAGGTTTCGTTAGAATGCAAAGTTACACGTATAATTCAAGCGAAAGCATATTCGTCCCTTTATCGAATAAACTTAGGTACCAATTGTCTGCAAATCCTTGAATCCTCTATCCCTCCTTCGATTTCCGCAAAGATCGTTCGTAACGGACGAAAAAATACGAAACTATTTGAGCGAATGCCTTGAATTTATTATAAATACTCACAACTTGATGCGAAAACGAAAAAACCGACGAATTATACACATAGTATCTAACAAAATACGGAACGTTGTATTTCTTGGTAGAACGTGTGACTTTTTTTTTTGCATAAAGTGTATAGCAGACACACGACTCTGCTTCGAGCAAAAGAATTAATTTTTCGAGAGAAAAAAAAGATCACAAGTTAACACCAAATTGTGAAATTTTTTTGCAACTTCCTTTTCTTCATATTATAGTATAACACACGTAACTCTCTCTTTCTTTCTCTCTCTCTCTCTCTCTTCTTTATTTTCGCTACCTCAGCCATTCACTTTTATCCCATATTTCTTCCAACGAAGAAAAATGATAGTAGTGTATTTATTTCGGCGATTTAATCCTCTAAACGCCGGTGAGAGTCGCGTGGACCGTAGATAGCTTCGAGGATTGTGTATTTTATACGTTATATAGGTCTATGCGTGATCAACACGTTGACTGCTATGAAGGTCTATAGTTGTCACTGACCTTATAATCATCATTGATTGTTATTGGCCATGTTGGAATTAATTAAAGCGTTTAGATGAAATAAACAGTCATATTGGGAAAACCTTCGATAATTATTCAATGGTACAATATAAAGCACAACCGTCTCTTAATTTATGCGAGTCTTTCTTTTTACGCGAAAGATTATAGCGCAATTTACGCGGTAGTTTTCATGCGCGATCTCAATTTACGCGGCCAGGAAGTATATTTTCCTAGAAGTTTGAAAAGTAACAAGTGTAACTTATTCTGTTGAAACGCGTTAGTGCTGTATGAGATAAGAATGAAAGTACATTACGTTGCGCTAGTCATCATACGTGTATATATTTTTTCTTTTGTACTGATAGACTTTATTTACGCGATTTTGAATTTACGTGAAAATGAATGCACATTGAACGGATACTCCGCGTAAATTGAGGGACGGTTGTATTAAACGAATCGTGAACAGATTAAAGAATCTTAATTTTTAATAAAGCGAAAACGTACAAAATGTAGCTATTCGGCAGTCAATGCGTTGATAATAACATTTACCAATTACTTAGAGTAATAATTGACGATTTATAAATATATAACAATATAACGAGGAAAATATAATTATTTAGCAATTGTTTTAGCAAAATGCGTTTTACGCGTAGCTTTCTTTATCATACGAACAATGAAGAATGTAATTATTATACTCGATGTATGTGTACGTATGGATTGTAATATCGTGTTTGTGTTAATGTGCTATCGATTTTCGTCATTGTTTTGGCGATTCTATGGGTGAAAAACAGAAAATCATACCAGGTGATATTCTGCAACAACTGCCCATCAGAGAACAAATCAGAAACAAATGGTACTATTAATTTATCATTTTAAGAGGTCCCAAACACGACACGTCGTAATTATTCTCCGGTCGTTAGAAGATTAAGCAGCTTCGACGAAGTACTTAGTTTAATAACCTTTCGCGAGAAAAGCGAGCATCCGCGTAGATACCGTGTGGTTCTTGCATTACGATCACGTGTGATGAATCTTTAGATAATTACTGAATTACGTGTATTCGAATATTATTTCCGTTATAACTTGCGAATTAGACTTATCAAGCGAGTTTTATGTGATTGAGAAACCTGTGTTTTGCGAATGACAAACGACTAACAATAAGAGATTTGAACGTTGCGTGATAATTTAAAGTTAATGCCCAATGTTCGTAGAAAATTTGTAAATTTCTGTCACGAATGTATTTGCTTTGTTGATAGAGGAATCGTAAAGAAAAGAGGAAAATTTTTCTGCGACATAGGACAGGACATTGATCACTGCGCAAATATTTATGAAAATTTAAGATAATAAAATAAGATGCGAAACATGCTAGAAAGTAGTTTGCATTAAGTCACATGTAAATCTGTTCTTCCTCATAAAATTATATCCCATTTCAATAGATTGCTATATTACAGAGCACAATAAACGATAAAGATCAACGCCAGAATTACCCAAGACTAAAATATAAAATTTGTGTCAAAGAGAAAGCAAACAGGCACGATAATGAATTTACAAAATTTCTATAAAAAGAACACGAATTGCCAATTTTGAACATTCTGGTAGTTTTGGGATTAATCGTGATAACAGTGATTAATGTTTCAACCTGTTCTAAATATCCTACGATCCATCAGACGATCAATAGCGATTCAGACAAATTTTCACGCTAAAGAGATATCATATGATTGAATTGTATCTATTGCGTATTTAATGCGTCTAGCGATTTTATTGTATATTTTTACCTAATTGAATCTAACGGTCAGTTTCATCGTACGTGAATACACGGATCGTATGTGAGAATGTAAAAAAGAAGGAATGAGGGAAAAACGAAAAATGCCGAATAGTTGAGGTTGAGATTCGAATGCCCGGGGAAAAGATTTATTGTAATGTAAAGTGCACGATACACATGCATATATGTATGTATGTAATTGTTTTTAAAGATAATTGTGAACAAAAAGAGAAGTATAACAAAGATAAACTGATACGCAGAATCTTTATTTACGAAAAGGAGCAATTCGATATTACTAGATTTATAATAGGGGAGAGCACAGAAGAATACGACAGAAATAAAAATATTAGCGTCACACCCACGCTTAGTCTGCTTCATTCTCGGAAGCTATCCGCTTTTCAGCATACAACAATTTTGTCTTTCCTGATTTTTGTGTCACCATTGGTAAGAAGAAATTCGAGAATCCGTAATTCAATGTTGAATGTAAACGCACTGTGTGCGCGTGTGTGTCGATTAGTTATCTAAAGCAAGCATGTACAAAATACACGTTAATCGTGATATTACATGAGATAAAATTTGAATTCTAGTAAGTAAAAATCCACTAACGAATAAACGATAGAACTACGATTACGAAAATAGATCTCAGAAAATTGATTTTAATAAAATGATAATTACGAATTTTCTTATTGTTTCCTGTTTAACAAATTGAGATCTTCCATTATATACGAAATACAACTCCAACATTCTTTAACACGTTGATTGCTACGGTAGTCGCCGGTGATCGGTGTTTCTAAATATTTTAGAATGATAAAAATGAATGTTTAGGCGAAACATATAAATCAGCAAATGTATGACCGTAAAATCAATCGATATGAAGACGTGAAAAAAAAAAATTGGTTTTATCTGTTGCAGGTGGTAGCCAATCGGTTGCCAGTTACGAGGACCTAAGTTCGAGTAGCTTTAGTTCGGCAAGCAGAGCTTCCCT
This sequence comes from Bombus huntii, assembly GCF_024542735.1. Classification (NCBI taxonomy): domain Eukaryota; kingdom Metazoa; phylum Arthropoda; class Insecta; order Hymenoptera; family Apidae; genus Bombus; species Bombus huntii. The sequence goes on along the minus strand of NC_066245.1, from coordinate 15,629,016 downwards.
GGATGCAAGGGGTTCGCCAACACCTTCCTATGGTGCTGAAAACATGATGGTCTTTCCTGGTGATAGTAGCGGATCCATTTGAGATTATTTGAGATGCGCAGCCCTGTTACCGAAATGGTTGCGCTGTCTCAGATAAATCGTACGAGAATCGTTACTGGCTCTGTGCCACTGCAAGTAATTCCGATTTTCTGCTCAAACAAGCCGGGGACTTGCGGAGATAAAAAGGAAAAGGATAACTAAAGAAACAACAAAAGGAAGTATACCGCTGTGCCATTTCTGCGAGCTTTCTCCTCCCTCTCCCAAAAAATCTGCACGCGACACTCGCGCGGTAACCAAATTTCTTTTTACCTCGAACTTTCTTAGAGGGACTATAGAGAAAACGCGAGTCGACCGAGGCGTTCGCTTGGAAAGAAGAAACTTCGAGGATAATTTTTAACACTTAGATAAGATGCAACTAGGGTTTAGAATTTTACTTATTTGTATACGTTGATCGCTTTCTCATTAAAATTGGGGTTTCCGTATTTTTCTATCTTTTTAATAGATTAATTCGTCGACTTGTACCGTTAGATTGGAACAGAAGTACTCATCTATGGTCGACGATAGGACCAGGAAAGGTTTAAGCGATTATCGTGAAAATATTCCACGGGGTTTTATTAGGCCATCCCATAAGTTCGTGCCGTTTTTCGAGCGATTATATATGTTAAGATCGTTTACATACCTTTCAGTTTCACGAAAAAATGTAATCCCCCTCTCGTTGTACAACTTCTTGCCATTTCTCTGGTAGGGCCATTATTCCGTCTCGATAAAAGTTCTCTTGTTTTTCTTTAAAATAATTTTCTAAGCTATTTTTGAGAATGTCGATATTTTCAAATTTTTTACCTACTAAAAAGTGTTGTAATGCTCTGAACAGGTGGTAATCAGATTGGGCAATGCCTGGGGAATATGGGGGATGTGGTAAAATTTCCCAATTAAATTCAAACAATTTTTTTGTAACGCTTTTCGCGACAATAGCGTTGTCGTGATGGAAGATAACGTTGTTCCTATTCACTAAACCTGGTCGTTTTTCAGCTAGTGCTTCCCTTAATTTTTCTAACTGAGTGCAAAATTTTCATCTGCATTAATGGTATCACCACTAGATAAAAGTTCAAAATAGAGTATTCCTTTATAATCCCACCATACACACAAAAGAACTTTACATGGATGTAACCTTGGTTTTGCACAGCGTTGAGGTGGCTGAATTTCGTTGGGACCAGCTACGTTTCCGTTCAGGGTTTTCGTAAAGTATCCACTTTTCATCACCAGTTACCAGGCGTTTAAGGAATGGCTCGTGTTTATTACGCGCAAATAATGACATGCACGCTGTCGTTCGTTCAAGACGGTTCCGTTCCGTAAGTTCATGGGGCACCCAAACGTTCAACTTTGACACCATCCCCATTTTTTTTAAACACCTATGAATCGTTGTCTTAGGTATTTTCAGAACATTTGACATCTCTTGAACTGTCAAACTTCGTGGTTTTTCAACAAGATCCCGAATTTTATCTTCGTCTGTCCGAGGAGGACGCCCGGAGCGTCCCTCGTCTTCTAAACGGAAATTCCCAGCTCTAAAACGTTGGAACCACTTCCTACAGGTGCGAGATGAAAGCGCATTTTCTCCGTAAACAGCACATATGTTTTTCGTGGCAATCGTTACAGAACTTCCTTTCTGAAATTCATATAACATGAGATGTCGAAAATGGATACGCATTTCACTCGTGATTTTTTACCGTTAGAAGTCACCGTGTTCGCTATATTACGATCTTATACCCACGAAAATCTGCTCTAGCCTGTTCTCGATCACCTAAACTCAAGTGCATTGGCCCCTTATCGCCGTATGTTTATAAATCGACGCATGAAATGTATACACAAAAGTCGGCACGAACTTATGGGATCACCTAATATATAGGTACGTATCTTGCTCGAACTTTTGACTGTTCTGATAGATCTGTTAATTCGATCGATCCTTTAGCGATTGGAATGGAATTGACTATAGAATTTGTTAACACGTTTATTGATAAAGAACAGACCATGATAATTAAACAAATGTATCCATTACATTCACGAATATGTTTTCTGTTTCGACGAAGGACGATATTTTCTTCAGGCTAATTTTATTTTATATAATAAATAATTGATGACTGTTATAGTATCGAGTGAGTTAAAGAAAAAGATGAGCACTATGCGAAAGACTTACAACGGGCTTTCCGAAACTGTCACGAATTATTATTCTTCTTTATAATAATTCAAATATCTGCGATCCTTCGTTACGTTCGTATAAAAAGGCATTCTAAGATCACTTTATTTATTTCTAAAAAAAAACTCAGTGTTACAGTCATATAAAACTCAGAGTAATACTGAAATAAATAAATGCTGAAAATTGTGATGACAAAATTTCCTATGAAAATAATTTCGGTGGTGAACAATTTTCTGTAAAAATATTCTGCAATCGTGCTGGAAATTATGATAGTTTGAGAATCCCAGGTGTAGAAGAAAAAAGTCTGCTTACACGAGACACGATATCAATTTTACAACGCGTGAAGTATTCTATTTTCGTACGATATTAGATATGCGATAGATAAGCCGAAAGGAAAGTGATAAACGGAGTCGAATAAATTTGTTTCTTCTTTCCGGCCATGAAACGCTTCGGTCAGTGCATCGTATAAGATTGTACAAAATTCAGTGGCATAGGAGCAAACAGCGTTATTTTTGTTCGTTCTTGAATGGCACATGCTGTTCTAGAACACTAAGAGAAAAAAAAAAAAGAAAAAGCAAAAAAAAAAAACATATGCGAGGTGATATAAAATCGCTAAATCTTTCTTTTCTTTCCTTTTTTGAAAGTTTTATATCATAAGGATAATTACGTATGATAACCGACCGTTTTTAATCGTATCTTCGTATATTACGTAGCTTTTGGTAACCACCGAATGACGAATGTAAGCAAAAAAGAAAAAATATTCTACTTCCAGTGGTAAAGCAAACAAAAAAAAAAAAAAAAGGATATAATTGCATTTTATACTCTTTAAGCGTAAGCGCGAGATTCGATTGTTATCACTATACATATATAACGAGATTTGCTGCTTATTACGGAGCTTGAAAAATGTTCTTCGATCTTTTAATCAATGCATTTCTTCTTTTATTGATAACAATTTTAGCCTTTGTACGCGCCAAATGTGAGGGTATTGGGACGTGTTACGGTTATCGTTCAAATCTTTTAGTTTCATGCCACTATACGAGTTGCAGTCATGGCGCATTTTTTTCTATTACAAAGAGGTTCCTCTCGTTTCTTTCTCTGATCATTTTGAGGATTGATAGTAACCTCATGAACGTTTATACAAATTTTTCTCTTGCTTTAACTTTCAATTGCTTTTCAATTTTTTTTCGATTTTTCTTGTTACATTTGAGGATTTTGTATCCAGGAGAAGATCCAATGACTGCCTCTCGTATCGTTCGATGACCAATTTTTAGTACGAATATTTAAAAGAGGAAGTAAGAAAAAAAAGTAAAGGAAACCGAGACATTTTATAAAAAAGGAAAAAAGAAAAGAAAAAACACCGAGAAACATTGTTGAACAGTGGGAAAAAAAGAAAAAAAGCAAAAAAAAAAAAAAGATAAGAAACAAAGAAAACAGAGTGTAGTCACACATTTGTACAAACGAGATCAGTTTATACACGAATGGTCGAGTTGCTTTTATGCGAAAGAATGCGGAGAATGCTGTATCGTGCGAACGGCCAGAAACGAAAGAGCCGTGTATCTTTCTCTATCTGTCGATTTCCTTCGATTCTTTTGAAACCATTCCCTTTTTTTACATCGATCCACCTGTAAAAGTCGTGTAAAAGTCCAAATCGAGAGCGCGTTTGTAAATGTGTAGCACGTCTGAAAGATAGAGAAAAAACAGCCGAATAAAAAGAAGAAATGGCAAAGAAAAAAAAAAAAAAAAAACGAGAAAAACGGAAAGAATCACTGCATAACGTTTTCAGAATTCGCTCTGACAGGACACAAGGGTTTAACAAAGTTTCCTTGGTTCCGAAAGAACGACAAGAGTGTGCTAGCGAAAGCGAATCTCTCGTCCTCTTTCGGTGTTTCGGTCGATTATTCGACAACGAAACGATTCGGTGGCCGCTTCTTTTCAGGTTCGTGCAAAAAAGAAACGATATAACAGTAAAGGAACAAATTATTCAGAAATCGTGCTCGCGATCTGCATCTTCCGGACTCGAGAAAGCAATGTAGCACGAAGTTGATCAGCCACGATGACCCTTCGAGTGTTGCTTTTACTGCGAGCGTGACGTTTAACGAAGAGATTCAAATTTTGGATTCGAAAGTTTTGATTCGAAAAGTAGAGAGAAAAGGACCAAGGAGAAGTTTCGCGAAGAAGCAACAGTGGAAGGAGTTTATCTAATAAGCGAGATTTTTTATTCGAATGTGTCGTAGTCGCGTAGAATGAAAGTGGTGCTCTGTCTGTTGGGAAGAGTTTATTACCGTGTTGCAGCGCGATGGACCCCGTACTCTTCGTTTTGATTTTTCTCATTGGTTACAGAAAAGCGTAATCTAGAAAAAGAATAGTTTCATTTCTTGCATTAATATCTGGATTATCGTAGGCAAATTATACGATCTTGCTGTAAATTGTATCCTTTTGGTAAATAACTTTTATCGTTGATGCGGCTAGTTGAATCGAAAGTTGCAGATTTTCTTTCCCGTTTGCTGTCTACTGTGTAATAATAAGCGATAACATATCTTATACTAGAATAATCTATCAGCACTGGTGTCTTATCCCAGGATACTGTGCCAAGATCAATGCATCTCATACCACTTTATATTTCCAAATTCGACAAACTAATGAGCAATTCTGACAAAATTATATATCAAAAGGGCACAATTTCTATTTAGCAATCTACAGTTATGTTTATCATACACGAATAATAATCCACTTCTATGTACCGATTTTCTTGTATTTATGTGGTTTCAGTATAAATTAGCATCGTTAAAGAATAAAGTATGATCGAAGAATGTTCGATCGATAGTGTTAGCGTAAACTGTAAAGTACAAATAGAAAATAGAATCTCCGGAAGCGGTGCATAAGCGAAAGGGGTCCATCGATATTTCAGAGCCAGTATAACGCGAAAGAGCGTCGTGTGAAACGTTGAAAATTCGACGGATTGAACGATGTGATGAGAAAAACACGATAAGAGAACGTAGAAAGCTTCGTAGAGACTGTTAAAAAATTCGCATTCCCCTTTTACCGTAAGTTTCTACAAAGCTCAGCGTGTATCCGCGGTGGGTGAACGAAGTGTCAGAGGTGAAAAATAGAAGAATACAGAGGACGCAGAATGAAAGCTTTCCAAGGACACATCTGCTCACGGCACGAGATCACAGAGAAACGGGTAAAGCGGCGTATGCAATATATTTTTCTACCTTTTACTTTCTAAAACGTCGTCTCATGTCGTTGAGAGATTCATTTTTATAGGGATCATAAGCGAGTTCGCAAGCTCCGATACGCGATGCACATTAGCAAATGACGGTCATTGAATTATATTGTCTAATATCGTATCCGGGTCACGTGAACGTTCTGTCAAGAGATCGGCCGATCGAAATCTATAGCTAATAGCTAACGATTACGCCGCGGATCTTTATGCAGATTCATGTCTTTACAGATACAGACAAACAATTTCAACTCGAATGAAATAATGTTCTATTTTTTAAATGCAGCAATATGCATCATACTTTTGATTTTTTTAGAATTTGCATTTCTTCTTGTACATTTTTGCATCATTCATATTTCTGATAAATGCATAAATATCCGCATTTTACTAACGATTAACACGTTCATAATTCGTTAACAATAAGTTACGATATACGCCGTATACAAGGATGTATGAAATTTCAAATAATATATGAATCTGAGAAATCAAATTAATTAATTAACTCTATTTTATGTTACTTTCTCAATATCGTTACATAAGTACGCGCTTAATATTTAATTCCCGAGAAACAAATGATTCATATTTGTAACAGCATCGCTTTTCGATTTATGGGATTGACCAACGTGTCTTCTGAACGACCCATATTTCTGACGCAAGGGCCAGTTTCAGTCAAGTTAAATCTCGGATACTGGACGTGTTAATCTAACAGAGAGCTTTAAGAGAGTTATATAAGTAAGTGTAGCCGTTTCTCATTTAAGTTCCCATTCATAGGCTTTCTGCGACTGACCTATTACGCGAGATTCTCAGATTTTTGAGTCGATATTATTCTTTTTGCTTCTTTAATTGGACGTATCGAGCAGAAATTCCGGGAGATCTTCGCTAATTAGACACGAGAAATTAAAACTTACGAGGACAATAATTATTTTTATAAAACTTTTACGTGAGATCGCGAGGATTTTTGCGACTTGTGTTAACGAACGAAGGTTTTAAGCATTGACGTGTTAGCGAAACAAAACGGAATGTGTTTGAATATTCCTCGTATTTTGTTCAACGTTTTTGTTCTAACTTATCCGTTTGTTCGAATATCGTCGGACTTTTCTTAGTGGCATATAAGCGCATGAAGGAACGAGCTTGAAATTCTCGAATGCTTCTCGACTTCGCTTGCAGCGTGGCTTTTATCCGACGAAGAGAATGATGAACAGCTATTTTGCCGTAGCATGTCCACCAATGATTTCTTCGAAATTTAATACATGTTCCGTTCACCTTTCTTTTTTTTAGCGATTTTCACATTTAATTTTTATCGACGGATTGCATTTCGAGAGGTTGCAAAGAAAATGGTATGCGTTTCTTGGCTTGATTCCATTCCGCATTTCTTTAATGTTACCTCTAAAAAGTGCCAACGATCGAAAAATATTTTGTGTTTAGCAGAAATTTATTGGAAGTTTCAGAAAAGCTATACAGAATGGACCGAGAAACGGCAATAGAGTCCAAAGGATAAGATCGTGTCTCTCGTGAAAAACGAAAGAAAATCTTCCTGTCGATAATAGTACTGTTTATAGAATTGATTTCTAAACTTTGAAATTTAACGAAAATTCAACTTAGCTTACGATTTTGGGAGATAATTTTCCTCAAATATTACCATATTCAATAGATTTTATCAAAAACATTCCTTCTTTCTTATTCCATTATACATTCGGTCCATACTGTATATCACGAGGTAATCGATATTTCTGTGTTTCCACAAACGTAATGCTAACGATCATTTATAACGCTGTGCCGTGATAAAGTAAGTTTATTGAGCGAATACTTGGATTCGGTGTGTCGTAAGTCACAGGAATTAAATCTCAAGCAGATACGTGTATGTATGAAACTCAATAGATTCACTGTATGCTTTTATCTTTCGTACTACCAATCGACGAATTGCCTCCCCTTGTAAATCAACGTCTTTAAATACTTGAAGCAAAAATTAAGATTTTGAGTCGTTTAAAATCAACGTGCATTTCCATGTCTTTTGGTGGTACGAATGTCGATGTTTGGAGGAAGCGTTCAATACACACGAGTTACCAAATTAATAATAGTAATACGCTTGCAGAGTACAAAGATAAAGTCAAGAAGAAAACGGGGATCTTCACTTGGACGGTCAATTTTTTGGTTTTACACGTTTAAGAATACGATATACGCATTTCTTTGTATGATAATATAAATGTTTGTTAGCACCATCGCTGCAAGTTATAATTTTGTCCATCGATTCTTCCAGACATGAATCTTCACCTGAGATTTGTTCGGTAGATCGGACCATCAGACTATCATACGTATAGTAACCTATTGTACTGTTATCTTTTTGTTTGCTTTTCAGTATAAATTTCATACTGTGTCCATTATACGCAAGGAGAATTTCATTTATCTAACTATTAGAGGGCAAATGTTTATATAATACACGAACGTAACTAAAGAAATGGAAAGTAATATCATAAAGAAGTTGTTATATCGTAACGAATACCTTACTTTGAATATTTTATACATTTTTGTATATTGTGTGTATTTTTTCATCTTTAAATTTCCTATAAATATATAAACACTCGCAATTATGCTGGAATTTTTTAACGATATTCCCTCGATCATCGTATCGATGTTGATCAGGTTTTTCAAATCTGGAAGGGTCACGTACACGTTTTTAATGGTACAATTGCGTAAGACACAATCACACTCGATGTTCGTGGAAATATTTATCTTTCGGTATAACGAACTGAGATAGTTCGTTGCAATGAGACAGAAATAGTGGAAGAAGAATGGATGTCACGGACAAACATTCGTTATTTCGTTTCAGAGACGGGTAGGCTGCTTAATCAAACACGCGAGACTATTTGTACGAGGACGATTTTTACGAATTCATCAGTCTTTTTCCTAATTGTACAAGCATATTCGGAAGATCGAGTCTGAATCGAATCGCGTTAGAAATGGTTAAAAACGAAGACAGAAAAGAAGGAAGTGCGAATTCTTTTTATTTCTGTTATTTTTTCTAGATGTTAATATTATCGAAATTTCACGATAAATTTGTCGAATGAACTGATTGTATTGCGCGCAAATTGTGTTTTATAAATCCTTAAGGCTGAACAGGGTTGTCGTGTGCTTGGACTTTTATTGTCTGTTTATTTCGTGTCACTGTTTCCAGGTCTTCACACTAAGTGCTCTCGTTCAATTTCAGATACGAATACTTTATTTAAGATAAGTATGTATTAAAGCATTTACTATTATCAAGCATTTCTTTTTTCTTTACCGAACTTACGATAAGCACGAACTTTCCATTTTTGAAACACGTCTTTTCAGGAAGCTTATATCGCGAAGACACCCGAGAACGTAGTTACAGGTAATAAAAAATGGTTAAAAAAATTTAACGCGTGATCTCGATTGTTATCATTTTTATCGTTTCGCATGATTGATAGGACATTTACTATTTCATTGTGAAATATAAATTTGACAAAAATATATTTTGATATGCTTAAACCGAAAATAAAATAAATGAAAAATAGTAGCATAACCAACAAACTTGAAAGATTTAAGCAGAGACAGATTATGATAGAAAAAGTTGAATCACTATTACGAGATTGTTTCTGTTGATTATGTAAGCTCACAAGCATAAGCACTTAAAAAAATGTCAAATGTTTGACGCACCGAAATAATTAATTCAAGTAGCCGAGTATGCCGTTTTCCGTGGGATAAACGGAGAGTGCATCCTCATCCCTGGGTTTCTGGGACGAGGACGTGATCGACCTCGAAATCTCGAGAAAACGGGGTGATCTTGCGCGTCATCGGCCATCGCCGATTATTAATTCGATCGTCGATCAATTATTGCTTTTCTCCGAAATGTTTTCCTTTAAGTAGTTCCGATAATTGGTATGTCATAATTCTCTAGTAAATTACCACGATCAGTCTTGTATGTCAGTATCAACAATTACTTATAGTACCTTAATTTTGACAAAGAGAGCATGTTCTTGTATAAAGATTGAGATATAGTCTCAAAGCAATCCACAGGGAACAAATCGACAGAATATTCAACATATTACACATAGAACGAAACAAAGCGATTACGATACTTTGTATCAACCATGCAATCTCATAACGTTATCTCTATCACACGCCTAATAATTGTACCCGTATACCATCATCGGAAGACCTATTCTCTTAAAAATGCTACAAAAAGTATTTACATATACGTTTCTTTCGTGAAGCATTATTTTTTATCGAGTTCTGTATACTTTCGTAATGCATAAATTTTCGTAGTCGTAAGAGTACTATCGATACGAAATTTGGTAGACGGTTTAACCAATTAGTATGTAAATATATGAAAAATATAATGGTGAAAAGGTACTTTTTATAGCCACTGTATAGATCTGTCTCTTCTAAAATCCACTTCAGGTACGTCACTGAATGAAATCAAAGAGAGAGAGAGAGAGAGAAAAGATAGAATGTTGAGCGACGAAAAGCGAAAATTGGAGGATCGAGTGGCAACGATAGTTCCAGGAGTCCTGTTACCTTACTCTCCGGCGAACCAGAATTCTCCAGCAGGAGCAGCTACGTCGGCAGTTGCACGACAATTGGCAATCGGTCGAAAATAATAGACAGGCGGTCGGTGGGGTAGAGTTTCGGCTGGGCGGGGTGAAGGAGGGGGATGAAAAACGGCGTGAGGTCAGAAGAAAGAGGAACGGGCGTGCTTATCGTGCATCGTCTCCAGCTGCCTCGAAACGCTTCTCCAACGGCAAGCTAAGCCCGACCGGTGTTCCTCCACATCCGACCGTACTTCTCAATGTGCCTTGGCCAAGAGTACCTCAGCTGACATCGCAGAAACACTACCGATGGTACGACGTGTGTCATCGTGTACTTACACTCGACCGCAGGATCTTCCAACCCATTCTCCCTAATCTTCTTTGACCATGCTATGTGTCAACGTTCATCGATAATATTTGCTTCGTTAAATATCGTAACATCGATCGATCGTCGTTACATCAATGATCGCCTTTTTGATCGTCGTTGTGTCTGTCACGTAATAAATGACGAGGTAATATATATATATATGTCGGAGATGAAATGAAAAGCCGGAGCCTTCCCTATGCAATTTTGAGGAAGCCTTTTAATGCTTTAGCCTAGATTTTATCGTAACTGTAATTAAGTAATTGTCATCTGTAATTGTTTAACATTTGTGAAAAGCGAAAGTGGGTTCGAGGTGACAACTGGTCGCTGAACGTAGCCACGGTCACGGGATAAACGTTTTGCTTGATGAAGACAGAAATTGCCTAGTATCGGCGTTTGGATCTTTCTCGATGTTTCCAAAGAGTATACAACAAACTTTTGACAGATATTGCCTAGCAACAACGATTGGAACCTTCTCGATGTTTCCAGCGAGAATATAACAAACAAATGCAGTCGTATAACGAAAAAGATTTTAATCAGATATTCATTCGTGTGATTGCCTTGGAAAGTGATACATCGAGTAATTTACCGAGTGATTCAGCAAACGTATTTTTGTGTTATAAAAATTGTTTAAAGTATTCCCGTTGGCCGTGGATTCGTTTGAACCCCGGATCATTGTTTATAGCGTAAATTAAATTTAATATTTGTAAATTTATCAATCGTTGATTTTCATTATTCGTTAAATTAGTAATTCGTAAGATATATTATTCGTTCCTTTTATTGTTCGATAAAACTTATTATTCTTTAATATAATTAATAATTTAATTTATCATTTGTTAATTAATCATATCATTTACAAAATTCATTATTCATAATATTTTGTAAAACCTTGTTTATTCGTGTAAATATATTCTCTGTTTTGTAAAACAATGGCTAATTCAAATGAAGAAACATTTCGTGATTCAAATCCTAATCTTATTGTAAATAAACAGCCATGTCACTGCGCCACGCCAGAAAAATTACTGAAAATTCTCAACGCGAGAATTGATTGTAATTTCAACAAATAAATAAAAAAAAAAAAAAAAAAATCCTAATGACAACCCGACATATATAATATAAAAAAAAAGAGAATGAACAATAGCCCGTTCGTATATTTTATTCACAAGGCGAAGTTACACTTCAATAGCAAAATACAGACTGACTTACTCACTAAAGGACTGGGATCTTTACCTCCTCACTATGATTCATATATCTCACGGGTGGGAATCCGGCTACTGTCTATTCTCACTGCTATCGCATGACCAGGTGTTATACGCATATCCTGAGATCGACGGGATTCCTGGCTTCTGGGCGACGTTACATGTCAATCGTTATTTCAATGATCGTTCAATTTTCATACTCGAGGCTTAATTTCTTAATTGAACTGCGTCCGTAGTATTGTTGTTAGATCTAACGGAACACGAACGAGGCACTGCTACCTCGGTGGTTTACCTTGTGATAATTTGTCCATTCATCTATAAATATTCATCTGGATTATTGTTCACCAATTCGATCAAACTTTAATTGATTAAAAGGAGAAAGCTCTTTCTGATATAGTAATGGTCATTGTTTCGTTCATCGACATCGTGTAATCTCTAAACATTTGGCAGATTTTGAGATATTACCTTTGATATAAAGATGAAATGAAGTTATATGAATATACTACGAAAACGTACGTCCTACACGAAGAATTCATTTTATGCTGTCGGCTGACAGAAGCGATTTCGCGTTCGTGGGACGTTAGGATATGTATTCATTACTTTCCTCGAGATCGAACTTCGACCGTAGAATGAGAAGATCATGCCTTAATATTTCAGGGAAATATTACGAAATTGATCCTTGTTAATTCAAAGAGTGACAATTAAAGAGACCCCGATGATACTTGATTTATTAATTACAACGCAGTTGATATACTTGAGCAGTGCATAATTAAAAGAGAAAAATGGTACGATCGTGAAAACAGAATGAATTACGTAAGAGATCTATTGATCGGATAGCTGAAAACACGATGCTTAATCCACTAAGTGCCAGTTGTCTATTTATAGGTGAAGACAAACTTTATATTTTCGGAGATAGCAGATATTATGGTATTCTCGTTCTGTGAGTCTTTTTCTTATAATCAGAGGTACGTGTCACAGTTACAATGTCTTATGAGCAGGTATTTCTCAAAGTGTGATTGATTTTAATATAAATCTATTGATCTTTTGATTATTCATCTATTGATCTATTTAAACTATTGATTTTAATAATCGATAGATATCATTGGTTTTACAGACACTTTTTTCATGCGATTACTTTGTAAGAACCTGCCATTCTACGTTTAGAAGACAGATAACGTCTAATTTATAAAATTTTATAGAAAATATATTTCTATAAGGAGATGCAAGGTATAACTTTCAATATAAATGAAAATAGGAGAACTGTGGTAGAATGAAATTTATGTTTACTTTGGTAACTATTATCATTTGTCACCATAAAATGAAAAATTTCTAATTGTGAAAATAATTAGGGCGCTTATACTTGTAATCATCATTCGAGGGAATAGAGTACGTGTAATCTTAAAATTTGTTCTACATCTTGATATTTGGAAGATATTATTCAACGTTCCCTCGATGCGAAATTCTTCGTAGCTTTGTAGTAAGATCGAAAACGATCAATACAAAAGGGCAGCTCTGTGTTTTCTCTGTAAAGGAAAGGTTTTAGAACGCAAAACATTTCAATACCGATCTTTCCCTTCTTCGAAGACAAATGACTTTTATTTGCAGAAAAAAAAATATATTAAACATTTAACGTTTTTAGCTGACATTCTAGCTCATTGGGTGACGTCATACAGTCTTTGACGTAAATGCTTCGCCGTTGGTGATCGAAGAGAAGCTGGCAACACCTCTGCCACTTGAAACGAGTTCGATTTTTTAAACGTTCATCCCCGCGTTCATCCTCGAGCGAGTCAAATATAGATCTTTAAATTCGATAATAGGATGATCTTGTTCCGATAATCGCTTCCTCTTATCGGGAAACCTTCACCAAAAGAAAAAGTGTTTAACAGCATGCGGAAGAAACGATAAAGTTGCTATCTTTGACGTATTAAACCGTAGAAATATGACTCTTTTATACTTTGCAATTAACAAAGTTAATCAAAGTTGCTTCCTAATAGCTCATATATGAGAATGAGCTTGAAAGTTTGAGATAATCCTTGTTGAGGTTGACTGATAGAGGAACGAGTGGATGAATTTGTAATAGAAAATATATTGAAATAAGTATAGGTATAGGTATAGGTATAGGTACAGGTATAGTGTATGCTGATCCAGATCCTCACTCTTACAGTGTTACAATACAATAGAAGAAACTATGATATCATATTTATAGCAAAAAGGACATTACCAAAAAGTTAATCTTGTAGCTCTAGCTGAAGGCTACAAGAAACAGCAACAGAAATCTATTTATAGCTCTTTTGTTTCTAGACCTTGTAAGCCAAAATAAAATTTATATTCAAGGGTACAATAATACGGATCTCTCCTTATTTAGAATTTTTTGTTTCGCTAAATTCTATTTTCTTTGTAACAGCGATCTCCGTGTCGCGGATATACAAAAGAAAAAGTGTAGACTTTTTCTTGAAGTAATTACTTCAACGATAGTCCCCGTAATACTTAAAGCTAAGAGAATTCAGATTTCAAGAATAATTTGCGTCGGATAACATTTCTGTTTTCCATGGTAATAAATTTTCCCGAAAATCAGAACCAAGATTACACCCACTCTTAAAATTGTATCATACTCATAAACTGAAATTCAAGGATAATACTTTACAAACTATTCCATTGTATTTTTCAATGACACAAAATCACCTACCGAAGAAAGCTGTATCGTGCTTCTGAAACGTTACACATATCCTGTGATCAATCATCCAAGCTGCCTTATTCGTGTATCATCGAGTATCGTGCAAGATTTTCAATTCATGCTCGTCGACTCAATTTGTTAGAAGTGGTGAGCGAGTTACACGAACGGAATGGTCTCGAAGGAATAGAAAAAATGAATTCGAAAGTGGTGGCAATAGACGGCGAGACACTTTTTACTGGTGGAAATGCCGCAGACATGATCCTGCTGTCGGGGGACGGAGAGGGGCGGTTCGTGGTAACGAACCATCGAGAGCAGCTTCTTTTTACCTCGACAATCAGGTCATTGGGCCTGCAACACCACTGGGAATAGCCGAATGCCGTGAACCACTCGAATCGCTCCTTCAGCAATCCGTTTCTCGGCTCTTTCCTTTCTAACGACAGCCAGCTGCAGTATCGACGTCAGTACTACGAAAAATGACGTCACCAGACGCATCGAAATATATATCTGATTTTGGCATGTGTCATGTATGTTTGTCATCGTATTGCCGTGGACCTAAGAATCTTTTCTTTTTTCTTTTTTTATTTGTTGAAATTACAATCAATTCTCGCGTTGAGAATTTTCAGTAATTTTTCTGGCGTGGCGCAGTGACATGACTGTTTATTTACAATAAGTTAATACTTATTATAGATAGATATAATTTATAATCTATAAGTATTATAAGTAAGTGCATATGCTTGATTTGGATAATTAAATGAATCTAACGTTTAGGTCTAGCGGGTAGTGCCTCTTCAGCCTGCGAATCTGGTCCGTCGTATCGAGTAGTCCAGTGATTAGGGGGTTTCGGTGTTTGTTGATTCTTTTGCTGTATCTGTCGCTATATTTTGCTATTTCCTCTTTGACGGTGGGTATCTTGAGGTCGCGGTGTATTGTTTCATTGGTTACATACCAAGGTGCGTCAATTAGGGATCTTAGCGTTTTCGATTGAAAGCGTTGGAGTATTTCGATGTTGGAGTTACTTGCTGTTCCCCATAGTTGGATTCCGTAGGTCCAGACAGGTTTTATTACGGTCTTGTAGAGGGTAATTTTATTCTGTAAATTTAGTTTGGAACGTCGGCCCGTGAGCCAATAGAGTTTTTTTTAGTTTGGTGGACCTAAGAATATCGATCAATATCGGTTTTATTCTAGCAAAATAGGGCAGTTTTTCAAGATATACAAAAAGGAAGTATCTCTTTGGGAATACATGTACATCTGGCTGCTATTCAGTTGGTTGTTTATATTCTTTAATACAGTAATTAGGATGTTTATACATTTATGGGTAGTTCGAAAGTGCGGTGTGTTTCGTTGCTCTTTACGAATCATATATAAATCATACTTATCAATACCATAGATTGAAAAGTGAAAACAAAAGCGATGATGTTATTGACATGTTCTGTGAAATTTACTTTAGAATTTACAAATAAAACCTTGTTTTAACGTTGGCCCTCAATGTTAAATGACACTACCACGCAACCGGAAACAAAGCAAAATGTTTCCAACAAATAAAATTTATTTTTTTGAGATTACTAACACTAATGGCCGAATATGTTTTAAGTTTCGAATGTAATATAAAAGACACAACTAAAGCAAATCCTATAATCAATATCATATAATCAAATGATAATCAAATCAATGTCAGTGTTTCTCTTTGGAGGAAGAATGCAAACTCATCTTTAAAGACAAAGGTACCGATTTCAAGAGATATTTATCGTACTATCCGGATGTAGAAGCAACATTGAATTTTTTATTTTTCTTGATAATTTTCATTCTCAAAGGAATCCAGACGTAGCAACGTCTGCGCCAATGTGTTGCCATATCGCATACAGCACTCAACAATTAGAAAGGCATTGTGGAAACGCGTCTTTCAAAGAGGCTGGTCGATACTACGACTTAGAATCAGTGAAGGGAAAAGGAATTCGTTCTTATCATTTTCAAGGTAATGTCACGAGGTCAAGGTAGAAGTAAATATACTCGCCCTGACTAAGTATTATTCATTAATTATACGACGATACTAAATTTCTACGTTTCTTTGCGATTTCATGTTTTGTACACATTCTTTGATCAAATTTCTCTTAAAGTGTTTAATTTTGGATGTTCACAATTTGTTTGTAATCTTTTAATTAATAATTTTAATAAACCGTGGGATCCCTGGCATTTATAAAAAGATCAATGATCTTATGATCTTCATAAAACTTCTTTCTCCCTTTATCTTTTTAGCTGTTTCGTGTTACTAAAATGAAAGAAAAGTTTTATACACGAAGAAATACGAAAAATTCTTCGTACATTGTTGAAAACACCTATAACGCTTTATTACATCAAAATTAAATAATTCATTTTTAAAGATGGACGTTACACATTATCCTATTAAATGTACGTATACGTAAATCAACAAAATTCGATCGGGAGGAATTTTCGTAAACATTATCGTAACGTGAATTACGATTCCACGTAGACGAAGAGTATCAGGATTTCTGAGGAAACTCATGTCGTTAATTGTGGTGGTATATACTAATGAGAGCGAACACAGCTTCTTCCTCACGTGTCACGTGGTAAAGAAGTGTCATTTTAAGGTAGAACATTGATCTTGATTATCCTCCGCTGTTAATGATAGTATCAGTATCATTCGTTTAATGAGAATAGTTACATGTAATTATTATTATTTGACTATAAGCTGAAAAATAAGAACGATTTAATACTTCGAATGAAAAACATTTCCGGAAATACGGAACTTCTCTACTCTAAGTAACAGTCTTTCGATAGAAATAATATCTCCCTCCTCCCTTATTTTAAAACTATTATGTTTCAAACGTTTCATATAAAAGACAGAATAGATGCACTTTTTTGAATGTTGTGTAGGAAAAATAACGACCTTGTTCTTAAAAAGGGTGAACATAAAGTGATGACTTCGGGATAGGGACAACGACGAGCGTGCTTTAGGCTATTGATAACAATGCAAAGTTTCTGGGAATCATTGATAACGATCGGGGCCACTTTTGATGTCGTGCCACCCCTGCAGAGAAGTGCATTTCTATAGTGAGATATACCGCAGGTGACTCTATCTCCTCGAGTTTCGACACCTATCTCTTTCTCGTCACTTAATATTTCCCGCTTCCTATTTTATCTTTTACACAAGAGGATTCTAAAAGGTAATACTCTATTGTTAATACTTCAGGCTTCCAATAAATTTCTAAATCTCATTGTTAACGACCAATAGAGACATCGTTATGAAAATATATTTCACAGCAGGTGTCGTAAAGACCACGCACTTATATACAGGGTGGTTGGTAACTGGTGGTACAAGCGGAAAGGGGGTGATTCTACGCGAAAAAAGAAGTCGAAAATATAGAATAAAAATTTTTCGTTTGAGGCTCTGTTTTCGAGAAAATCGACTTTGAATTCTTGCTCGGTACGCGTGCACTTTATCACGTTTCGTTATAACGGATCTCACTGTAGATCGTTGTCTCGATGGAAAAATTAAAAAAATTTTATTCTATATTTTCGACTTCTTTTTTCGCGTAGAATCACCCCCTTTTCGCCTGTACCGTCAGTTACCAACCACCCTGTACATGTTAGTGTCCGTAATACTTTTTAGAAAGTTAATTATTTAACTTCCTTCCAAAATTGAATTTTAGGACTTTCTTAAACTACGGATTTCCTCAGTTGTATTACTTTTCTTCCGAATCCCTCAACTATTAAATGACGTTGAAACTCATTAAGCCTGTGTATTATAGGAAAAACGAAAATATATTATACTTTGAATATTCTATGATAAGTCTGATTTAGGAAAGTTTATATTTAAGGTTCGTAAGTGTCCGGTGACTATAGACGGGATTGTATACATAATTTCGGGAAAGTGAGTGAACATGTGTACGTGTGCGCGCGCGAGAGTGCTCATGCGTGTCTATATATCTTCTCGAAGAGCGACCACTTCACGATGTACGAGCGACGCGAACACGTAGCATTCTATTCGCGGCACAATTTTCGAGGATCGATATATCGAGCGGCATGTCCCGTTGGTCGACGACAATGTCTTCAAATAGCACGGTAGTTAACGTCTCTGAGAGTCACCCTTAAGGAGGGTGGCGAGAGCGAGAGGAGAGATTGCAGGACTCCATTCCTTTCCTTTCCACCTCGATTCTTCTGCTTTCTCTTCCTCTCGTCAACGATGACGTGCTTCCTCTCCACTCTTCTCTTCTTCTTCCTGCCCGTGTTTTCATCGTAATTTCGATTGGTCTTTCAATTTTTCATTGGGTTCGTTCTGTCGATTATCAGATCTTTGATTTTTGATGATCGCGTAGCAGTCGTTTTGGAGAGTTCGAAGTATCAATTATGGAAATCTGTCTTTTTCTAATTATTTTGAGATTAAGAATGCATGTATGCATCAAGCAAAATTCACGATCTTGGCCTTTCAACGAAGTCTGTAATTACCTTTTTATTTAAAAAAAAGAAAAAAAATATGTGTCGTAGTTAAATCTTCTTTGCAATTCGAAGATTGAGTATTTCAATGGTTTTATAATATTTCTAATATATTTGGTTCGTTTTGGTGATATTTTGTACATGAAATTTCAAAATATCAAATAAAAATTATTTTTCGTTAATTACATTAAACGTTTTCTTCCTAACCCTTCTTCGTCTTAGAGATCTTATCAGAAAACGTAAGAAAACGAAGGGTGGTTTTGGCATGTACACGTCCTTAGGTTGCAACCACATCAAAGAAAGCTGTGCTTGATATTCTGTTCTTCACCACTCGTTACGCGCTTCTCCGTGGAGTATTCTAAACCTAGCGAATAGACACGTTTTCATCGTGCGGAATGAATTCTGCTAACGAATCTCCGGCAATGAAAAACAATTTAACTGTTCCACTGACACCTCTGTCGTGTTGCTTTTAAGTATGATGTTCTTGCGAACAGAGAATAGAATAGAAAGTGAGCGTGAGAAATTAATTTGTGCTATTCTATCAACGGCTTAATAATTTCTGTAAACAGCATTAAATCCCAAGTGCTCTTTAAAATTCCAGGAAACAAGTCTACTGAGAAGAAAAATATGTAATGACATCATGACGTAACGACGCGATGCGGGCGAACGAAACACGTGCGAATTCCGCATGGTCCCTTATTCATCGGTGCGTTATTCTTACCTCGCAGTATTCATCGTGGCAATTAGCATGCGGTGGTGGAGTGTGTTGCGAGTTGTGCGCGATTACGGCACCTATCTAAAGCGGAGGATGTCACGGACATGCCGCATTGGAGTAAATTCGTGTCGTTGGAACCATCTCGTAACGCTTTAGGGACCCACCGGGGATTACCACCACTTCTTTCAACACGTCGGTCCTCGCGCGGTACTCTCTCTTTCTCGACCCTTTCCAACCCCTGTCTTCGTTTTCTGTACACGTCACCAAGCTCGCGAGAGTGAGTTACCCCTTCTTTCCCCTTTCTTCATCCCTCTGTATCGAGTTAAGAGGAAGAAACGGCGGGGTGGCGGCGAGGTATATTGGGATGTACCTCCGGTGGTACTTGCTGGTCCACCACCTCCATCGCTACCACCACCGCGCTACCATCGAGCATCCACCTCCACCTCTGCCTCTCTACGAAGCAACGATGAGGATTCTGCAGCTTCGGCAAAGTCGTTTGAAGAAGTCAGTCGACGGTTGTACGTCCTCGCGATTCGGGGAATAGCGGTCGGGGGAAGAGAGAAGAAAGAAGCAAAGGAATCGCAGTCACTGTCACCAACTGAGAACCGCCTTGTCTTCTAGTCAGGGGCTGCCGCAAACGACCTTCTTTTCTCCTTTCTCTTCCGTCTCGCCTTCTTCCTCGTTGTTCGTCTGTCGTCTCTCCTGTCCGGAACCCTTTTTCGCTGTTTTCCGCTTCGCTGTTGGTTCGTTCCGCTTCTGCCACAAGGAAGATGCGCTGAGAGCTGATCGACGAAGAATGTCGATGGATGAGACGCATGGAGGCAGCATGGTTTCCGCAATCCTTTCCTCGATCGTGCTTCTTCTCCTGCTCGGACGCACCGCAGACGCTCAGTAAGATTCTTCTCCGTAGATGGCCTCTTCCTCTTCCGCTTTTACAATCGACATTGCCGGCCATCTTAAGCTCTTCCGCAAGGCCAGATCCTCTCCTTCGGTTTATATCTTTGTAGCAACATTGTCGGGAATTCCAACATCTTAACGATATATCTCGTTGAAGGGACGTAATTGTAGAATTTTCTTGTTTTACGAGTAATTTGTTCGTAGGAAATTTATTGTTGGTAAGAAATATTCCCCACGAATGTAGGATTCTTTGACGCAAAGGTGCAATAACTATACCGAATACCGTTGTTTTTGCAGTTATATTTTTTTCCGTGTCTTAGAGTTTGTTGGTTTTCTAAGTGGAAATTTTTGTTATTTCCTTGAGTAAAATTTTAGTTCCAATAAGGTTTTTTTCGAGAGACAATCTGGAACAAAATTGTAATGCTTTTTGTTTACTAGCAAAATATCAATTTTTTCATATTCAGAATAATATTCAGGAAGTTGTAACAAGTAGATATTTTTTGATTACTTCTAATGAATTTTCCTTTAGTTATATCATGTTCTCAATTATTCATTTTCCAATGAAAAAATAGCAATAATACATACGTAAAAATTATTAATGTAGGCATCTAAATGTTTTTTCAAATATAAATAAAATATTATATTTAGTCGGTATATGAAATCTTCAGAACACCGCGAGCAAAGGATTCCAAACCCGATGAAATCACCACGAAGAATTTGAGATACTTTCGAAGAAATTCGGAAGTAAAAGTTTAAAGTATTAAACAAAATTGCAGTGAAGTCGATAAAGCGCAGTGTGTATCGTGTAATAAAACTGTTGTTCGTGTCAAAATAATTTGATAATACCTAGTGATAGTTCCAAGTAGTTGTGCAAATATGTGTATGATATTAAAGTGTCGCAAAGCAAAGTGTTAAAAACGGTAAAAAGATAATCAACGAACGCGAGAGAGTGTGGAGAAGCAGTTCCGAGCTTTTATGAATTTCAGTCGTGATTTTTCGCTTCGTGTGTTTCGTACACAGTGTGTTAAGAAACATTGAAACATACAGTGAAATCTCATTTTTCTTTCGCGACGCTAGAAGACTGCAAGTTAGAAAATAGTGAAACACTTGTGAAAGAAATTTCTGAAAGTGAATCCGAGAAAAATCGCTTAAGATTTTGTTTCGTTATAAAATTTTGGTGCTAACAAGATATGAGGATAATTCTGATTTATGGATTACTATTAACACAAAATATTTATGTGGAAATTTATACATAGATTATATGATTCGATTAACAAAATGTCTGAACTTTTTTGAAATTGCGACCCGAAATTTCAGGAGGAGTTTGGAGTTCTTCGATCTGCTGCCGGAAGATCCTAAACTGTACGATAAAATGCGACCGCCAAAGAAAGATGGACAGGCGACTATCGTTTATTTCCATGTCACTGTTATGGGTCTTGATTCCATAGACGAGAATTCGATGGTAAGGTGCAATTTTTAAATTAAAAGGCTTTTTTAAATTCACTAACCATTATATCGTTCTTAAACTGCTTATGGCCTTAACATGGATATGATTTCAAGTTCAAAGAGATTAATTTTTACGTCGCTGAAACGATTTCAAAATGTTTACTTTAATCGTAAATGCTATATTCTGTTTCACAAAAGAAATTAGAGTACTTGAACTTTAATGGGTAATTGATATTAAACTTTGATATGTCGATTTTCGTGATTTACTTTTGCAGACCTACGCAGCTGATATATTCTTCGCTCAAACTTGGAAAGATAACAGACTACGGTTGCCAGAAAATATGACATCTGAATACAGGTATGTGGAATTATCATGATTTAATTTAAAAAATATTGTTTTCTTAGTCGAAAATTCCAGTTAATGGAAAATATTTTTAGGCATAGTGTTCTTTATACTATTTTTTTTTTGTGCTTTATAAATATACGTGAAAAATGATCAAATGTATCGTTCAAGATTGCTGGAAGTCGATTGGTTGAAGAATATGTGGCGGCCGGATTCGTTCTTCAAGAATGCCAAATCGGTGACTTTTCAAACGATGACTATACCGAATCATTACTTATGGTTGTACAAAGACAAGACTATTTTATACATGGTCAAGTAAGAAAACAAAAGCTCCAAGATTCTCAATACTATCGTCGATCATTTTTATTCTACTTTTACAATGGTAGTAATAGTAGTATAATTTGTTTTAGCTCTTGATTAGAAAGCTTTTATTTCTCACCTCTGTCTCTTCTTTTTCTTCATTAAGGAAACAAAATTTTTGTACGATGTTTTAGATTAACGCTGAAGTTATCCTGTGCCATGAACTTCCTGATCTATCCTCACGACACGCAAGAGTGTAAATTACAAATGGAAAGCTGTGAGTGACACTTTCCCTCTATATCAACTTCTAAATCCTTCACTTTATATTTTATCTGTAGTAAAATAGAATGTTAGCGCAACTTCCTCTTATATCTTCCATCGTTACCATACACTTTATTTTATCCTCACTTCATAACGATTGGTCTTCGTCATCTTTGCTCTAATCTTACCATTTAATTCGTTACAGTTTCTTCCATACACAATTCTCAGGACTTTTTACGATTTCCCTCTATTATTATCACACAGTCTACTTTATCTCCACTTTTCGATAATACATTTTTATCCGCGTTCCAATTTTCCATCCAATTCGTCACGATTCCTTAAAACATAGTCACGTCTTTGAAGCATCAAACATGGAAAATGATCGATAGATATCGATAGAAAATGCGGTGTCGTTGATATAGTGTAAAAAAGTCCTCGAAAGACGTCCAATATTAGCGACAATCGAGTTGAGTCAAAGGAGATCGGACAATCGTGTTTCATTTCGGAACGGTACCGTAGACCTGCATGAATATTCCTTTAATTTTACGGAGTGAATGCCGTGCCATTTCACAAGGACAAAACAACTCGGTCAACAGTATCGCACACGACGGATGAAATGATCTTCCAATGGGATCCTGACGTGCCACTCGTCGTCGATGAAAACATTGAGCTGCCACAGCTGCAACTGGTTAAGAATTACACGGCCGACTGCACGCAAGTCTACTCTACTGGTAAGTGACGCTTCGTGTCGCGATGTCGTTTTTAGCCATGGAAGAAAGAACGCTCTTTTCCTTCCTAATTAACTGTTTTAAATCGAAATCGAAGAGGAACGTCAACCAAGAAACAGTTTCGCTTGAAAGTGACTTTCGTGTGAATGGTGTTGTTCGTGAATAAATGTTAATGTTTGGCGTGTCTTCGCGTTATTAAGAAAGGTTCAGAGTCGAGCGTAGACGAATTAATAGAATTAATTGAAACTTTTTAATGTTCAGGTAACTTCACTTGCCTCGAGGTAGTGTTCGTCTTGAAACGTAGACTTGGCTATTACTTGTTTCATACTTACGTTCCTACCTGTCTAATCGTTATCATGTCGGTAAGTCCGAAGTTGAAATACGGATAATAAAAGATGTCTTGTTTTTCTGTTATCATAGAACACACTATGCTTTTAAAATTATTAACATCCTAGATATTTTTTCTATAACGATTAATCTGATTTTTATTTCATTTCTACAATCCTGCAATCTTACTTTGTCGTATTTAAATATAGACTAATCGATCTGTTTCTTAAAGATACAATCTCTTTCTTCATATTTCAAACTCTTGATCCGATCTTAATTATACTTCATTCAACTTCTAACACTTATGGGGACAATTTATCATTTATTTTAATACTTTTCCTATTAATCTTGTAACATTTATAACGTTACCTTTGTTTCGAAATCAGTTATACTTATATCTTGCGTAGTGGGTTTCCTTTTGGATAAAACCGGAAGCGGCGCCAGCCAGGGTAACGCTAGGTGTAACTTCCTTGCTGACCCTTTCGACGCAACACGCGAAGAGTCAAGCTTCTTTGCCTCCTGTTTCGTACCTAAAGGCCGTGGATGCGTTCATGTCGGTTTGCACGGTCTTCGTGTTCATGGCGTTGATGGAGTATTGTTTGGTCAACATCGTCCTCGGCGACTCGGATACGCCTCCGAAACCAGCGTCCCCGCCTCAGCCACCATCTTCCAGCGGCACCGATGCCGCAAAGCTCGATAAAATTTTTGACATCGCTACTAAGGTAACGCCTGGATGAACATCTAAATGACTCAGACAGCTTCTGTGCCTCGGAGAAAGAGGATAAAAGTTCGTTCTATCGTTTGCGTTTCTGAAAATTGCGTAGAAAGTACGATTGGCTTAAAGAAAGTTGATTTATCCAAATTTATAACGTTTTACGTCCATCGTATCATCTTTTACAACAAATGTTGATACCTTTTTATCGTGTCTTAAATAACATCCCAGACAGATAGTTGCTGGATAGTTTTAAAGATAATTCTAACGTAAGTAGTTTTTACAATTATTTGAAGAAGCTTGTTACTTTGCAAAAACTTTGAAATTAAATAAACTTTGATTCAAATCGATAGCTAAAACACAGTCATCTTCTTTAAGAATCATAAAATGTAGATTTTTACTTCATCGTGCTTTTACGAAAGAGATAATAGAGCAATTCTATGTTAACATCTGCAACTTTGAAAAAAAAGTATGTAAGATCGTTAATCACGTGGTAATTCAGGTGATCGATTCTGAAGTCTGAAAGTCGAGAATCGATTTTCAACGTCCTGAGCTACCGATCTTTCTCCATCAATCCTTGACGTTTTGAATAATTACTCTTTCTTCTATGGTTTTGTCTATCTCTGATATTGCTCTCTGACCGTCTGTTTGGGAAATGAGCGTCTCTCAAAATGGCTGTTCGTAAAACAAAGAAAGTCGTGCTGTCCGTGAAACGGAGAAAGTTCCTATCACTCTTGAACTCTAGGGAGTTTTCAAGTATATCGAAGTTAATTTAGTCCAACATTTATTGGCGCGGCGAAGAAGAGAAAGAAGAGAAAGAAATTAGAAGGCTCCTCTATAGAAGGTACGAAAATTATTTCACCGCGTTATCGACCACGCGTTCATCTCTCCGCGGCTCCGAGGCACAGAAGCGTTGTCTGCACAGCGGCAGTTCAAGTTGCGATCGTTATCACGCAGGAGAACACGATATTGTTATCCGGCCGATCGCAGAAATCGACAACCGGTCCACCGCCAGGCCCTACACCTGCCCAAAGGGCGCGAATGCGTGCCCTCAACATCGATCGAGTCTCGCGTGTCTTCTTCCCTTTCTTATTCGCCGTATTAAATGTAACTTACTGGATAATGTTCGCCGAGTACATTTAAGCTATCGTGGAAACCGATTGCAACGAGCTCGAACAAATAGAAACGGAAACGTCGATGTTGAAAAACGAGATATCAGACGAAAAGGAAGAGACGACGCTGGAAGAAGATACTGAAACGAATTCTGATCGTAGCTATATTATTCTTCAAGGATACGGCCGAATACAATGTTTTGATTGAGAAAGTGTTACTGATCGAAAGTCGATTCTGAAAGTGAATCTTCATTGATATGCTTGTTTTTGTTCAGGTCGTTGCCCTAATTGATAGAACAGTGGTAGAGATCGAGGGTTTCAAGTTGCATAGAGTAGATGGAAGAATCTTGGTACAATGAAGAAGAACGTGTAGAAGCAATAAACAAAAGCGTTCTCTTCTCATAAAAAAGGAACGTTGCTCAAAGTATTTTGAAAAATCTAAAAATCGGAAAAATTGTTGAGGTCTTGTATATATAATTTTATAAAGTTTACGTTTGAATGGAAGTAAAAAGTATCAAACTTAACTCTTTCTTTGTGGACAAAAATTGACTTTCTTCTCCATTGCACCGTTATTTTCAACCCACTCTACTTAATGAATACACGTGATATATACTTCGTATAATAAAATCCATTGATTACAAATGTAAACTGTGCGTTCATTTATCGAATCGTAACTCAAAGGAAAATGAGAACAAAATAACGGCAGAAAAGTGATACGAGAAAATAAGCGATCGTTAATTGTATTCTTTTAAAGGCATCGATTAATACGCTGTTTTATCCTTTTCATTACGAGCGAACGAAAGGAGAAGAAAAAAAAAAGAAAAAATGATCGATGCGTCTGAGTGAATATTAAAGGCTGTATGACTGTATCGAAGAATTTGCATATATATTCGTTCGTGATAAGTGGAATATGGAACTGTTTGAATGCACCGTTTGACCTGTTCAATAATTTCACAATCGTTTCACGTTAGATTACAAAAAGTGAAATATTGAGAAAGCATATTAAAATATCCGAGAATCTACTATTAAATTGTTTTAAATTTATAACTATACCATTGTTAAAAGATAACACGTGTTTTGTTGTAAGAACTTAATCATTGGTGATAAATGTCGCTGAATTAATTGTTAATAATTGATAACTGTAAATCTAATTAAACTAACTAGTAAATTAACAGTGGACAGGTGTTGTAACAAGATCGTTACATTCTGCTCGCTGTCATTTCGTTTATTAACGATGATTATCAAATACGAGAAGATATTACTCAAGATTATTCTCATATCTTTACAGCTAAAACGTTTCTGTAATGAATATCCTTGTTCCGAGAAAGCTTGATCGTCTCGTTGTAATTTTTGAAACTTTTGCTTCCGAGATTATTTGTAACATGTTTACCGTGTATGTCACAGTGCTAAGATATCAAGGTAATTGCAAAATACGGAATTTAAGTGAAATACATGTCGTTTCAGAAACTTCGATGAGAAAATATCAAAATTGTTATGGAATAAAATTCTAAACTCTAAATCTTTCTTAGCGAAATTTTATCGCGGTGGCACGAATGAATAAAAAATGTAGACTATATATATATATATATATATATATATATATAGTCTACATTTATAGATACATATCTATATACATAAATAATCTAGATATACAATATAATATATATATTTATATTTATATATAATATAAATACAAATTACAATAATTAATATAAATTATTATTTATATTTATATATAATATAAATATAAATATATATAATATATATATATATATATGTATAATGTAGTCATGATATTAAACAGAAGAAGGAGAAAGAGAAGAGAATGCAGTACTAAAAACGTTCACAAAAATACGGGAAACATTGAATGAAACGTAACGTAAAATGGACTTAAATTAAACGTTTCGAATAGAAAGATTCGAATCAGTTATGTTATAAATGTGGAAAAATTGTAGAATTATGGATTTCTAGTACGTTATTTAACCTAATTCAAATCTCCAGTATTTACGGATTTTTACATAACTCTGGTTCGAAGACTTTTAATTAACGCTATGCGTTGAACGCACTTGTACAGCAAATAGACGTAGCAGAACACTTGTTTCGTTTGAGAAAACTGGTACAATACTATATTTACGACTCCGGCCGAAATACGATGACGTTTACTCGTAAATGTGTCATACTGATTTTCTCTTTTTGGCCTTTCGTACAAGGGGTGCCTAAATTTATTTCTGACTGTCATAAACTTTATGCAGCTCTATATTTGAATTTTTTACTGTTTATCTATACTATGGATCATAAGTTTTATTTCCGATTACCACCTTTACCGATTATCATAAAAGTTTTTATATTTTCTAAAGTGTATATTATATTTCTTAATATTTCAGACATTTCATGGTTTTTCTTAAAGTTCTTGTTTTAGTTGTACACACACGCAAATAGCACATCATAAATATAAAATCAACTTTTTTTTTTTACGCGGGGAACTCCTCATGGACCGCGTGGTAATGTCGGACTTACCGACCAAAACCCCACGATGGTCGTACCATGCGCGTTGCGGAGAGGGCCCTGGAAAATATAAAATTAATCTAAATACAAGTTAATTATACATATTGGTAATATAGAATTAACACTATCTTTTTCAGTATTACAATTTGAAGGATAGTAAGTAAACAGCTATATTTACAAATCACAAGTAATTATTGTTTACCTGCATGCAGTATATATATGCAGTATAGTTTGATTCGATTTAATTATTATTTTGAGCAATGAGACACATAATAATAATAATGCACTAGAATTGAAAGACAGGTACGTTTGAAGTGCATGTAGATTAGAAATTACACAGTTAAAAGTGGTCGTTTTAATAGAAGTAGGAAGAATTTTTCTTCTTTAAGTAACAGATAGATCTGCGCGTGAATTGTTAAAATTTCTGTAAACTAATTCCTTAAGAGGTGGTATCGAACTTATGATTGATAGTATGTGTAATACTGTTAAAACCAATAGGTTGAGAAACATTCAAGATGCATTCATTTGTTTAAACTTATAACGCGTAACAAATTCGGAAAAATGTAAACATAAAAATAAAAAATGTCATAATTCGAGTTACGAAAAAATTTACGAATCAATTTTTATTTAAATATATTTGTTTTATTAATTTTTCAATTTTTTTGCGATCATCGGATTACCGTTACTATATTTGAACTCGAACAAAAGTTCATTATTTATTCTACGTTTAAAATACGTTGAGGGATGTCCTAAATATTAAAAATTGCGTTGCTGTTGAGGATCAGTCTTCTATGTTCTCAAGGATTTTGAGAATGCATTTTTTCCGCTCTTTTATCTCTCACTAAAACACGGCCACCTCAAAGAGTTAAAAGGTGACGCGCAAATAGACATCCCTGCTCTATATTTAAGAAAAAAACAATATACGCTGCGGTAATTTCTACCATTTTTAATTTAATATTACTACTATTTCATTTCATTAAAAAACTGATTGATAAAAACGATATATGATATCGTTTTGAATACTCACCACGATCGATTAAAATCGATGTTTTAGTTTTCTCGATACGATATTTATTTTTAACGATAACATATTTCGATAAAAAATTAAGGACGTTAATACGATTGTTTTCGCACTTTGAATGAAATAAAATTTTAACCAAAACTTCAAACAACCTATTGTAGAATATAGAGATCCAATCAATCTATATATATTATGCTATTAATTATTTGCTAGTTTTTTAAAGGTACGAAAAAAATAAAAAAGTTTTAAACTAATACCCATAATACATACAATTATTGAATTTAAAAGGAGTTCGTCCGCTGATCTAAGCGGAAAGAAAGAAACAATAAGGTCTATTAGCAAACGTAAAAGATTGCCTTAACATTACGTTTCCTTTAGAGCAAAATCATTTTCAAGCGCATCATTGTATATTACATAATATTTAACATAAGAATAACGTTGCCTATAACATATTAAATTGATAATGATAACTGTATCAATTTTGTGGTTGTTGAATTCTTTACTTTTCTATTTTCTTTTACTATTTTGCTTTTACCTTAATTTGGTATGTGTTTGATTTTGTTAATTAGTTCATTTAGTTTAGTTTATTCCATTTACAGCGATGCGATTCATTTATTCTATTTCGGATTAAATGTTTAGAAGTCAGAAGGAGAAGGTTAATACGTTGATTACAAACTCCCACTCAAATTTTTAAATTTTCAAACTTAAATTCATATTTTATCTCGTCTTGATTCAAATCTTCAAATTGTTTAGCTAAGTTTACGTTGGTAGAGAGATATTGGTTAGGTTTTAATCATAGACGATGTACTGCATAGATCTAGCATCTCGTATAATTTGATATCATGGAAACCAAAACACCGACCATATAACAAATTTACGTTTAATAAATTACATATATATTATTTATATTATATATATATAATTATATTTATATAGATAATCATATATATGTATATATCCTACCACTGAAATTGGTAAAATGAATATCGTTTTATGTCATTTATATAAAAAAATATATCTTTTCTGTGATGAATTAAACTTACTCTACGTTAGATCGGTAATGTTGGAAGTGATACGAAAATGGTAACAGTTTGGCTAGTCTTTGAATCATGTGACGCAATGTACGTGTTGAGCTGTTAAATGATAGATCTATCTTATGCTTCGTCTATGGTAGTTTAAGTATCGAGTACAAAAGTAGTATACAAAACCAGTATTCGTGAGTGATTTATATCAAAATACAATAATTATTATTATAAATCATTAACAATGCGTAATATTGAAATAAAAGCAAAAATTGATGATCCAGACCTTAAGATTTCTCGAGTTGTACAATTAACAAAGCAGAACAGTATCGTGAAAGTCATGAAACAGCATGATATTTTTTTTAAAGTCAAGGAAGGAGGAAGATTAAAATTACGAAAATTCCAAGTAAGAAATTAATTACGTTTTTACATAGGATTGTTACTTTCTTATTTTTCTATATACATATATATATGTATATATATGTATATATATATATATATGTATATAGATATAAACTATATACATATAAATAACAGTGTTTATTATACAAGGTTTTAGAGAATAAATAGTTATACATTTTTTAATTCCTGTTTCTATTTCCTTCCCTCTTCATATAACAGTAATTATCAATTCGATAGAAATATATATTAGAACCAGATGCAAAAGATAAAACAGGTCAAAAAGCAATGACGATGCTTTCAATGACACAGTAAAATATGAGAGGATAACTACTACTATTGATCTTAACAATCATCTAATTATGTAATAAGATAAATATTTTTCTCACATAGGATGATTCAGGAGAATTAATTTACTACAGAAGATCTAATAAGTTTGGTCCAAAGCTTTGCGATTATGAAAAAGTAACCCTAAACAAATTTGCTTGTAGTCATGTCGGAAATATTTTAAGTGCATCAAATGGTCGTCTAGGCATTGTAAAAAAGACTAGAAAATTGTATATGATTGGTCAAACTCGTGTACATATTGATGATGTTGAAGGTTTAGGAACTTTTTTGGAATTAGAGGTTCGTAGAACCACAAGGAATGGATCATTACACATTTGCACCTGTAAAATAATATAGTAGTGTCATTATTTTAGGTAGTCTTGACTGATGAACAGGATATAGAAAGTGGTGAGAAGATTGCTCAGGACTTAATGTCTAAATTAGGTATAAAACATGAAGATTTGATAGCAAATGCCTATATAGACCTACTACTTAATGAATCTATTAATGAATCTCCTAATGAATCTACTAATGAATCCAAGTTGTAATAAAATTATATTTTTTACACATTAATGTTTTTGTTATATTTTGTATGATTATTAAAAAAATGTATAACACAAACAAAATTTAATTTTTATTTTACTAAATAAAGATGTTACATTTGTTTTAGTGCCAATTAAAATAATAATTTTATTATCATTGAATGTTATTTGTACGTTTGAACAGTTTTCAAAGAATTGTTATATCAATTATAAATATTTCAGAAAATTCTTTTAAAAATTAATTATCGAATGTATGGGTGATTTATTAGTCGTTGATTCTGTGTCGGTGTGTTAGTTAAAAAAAAAAAGAATAGGGATGACATGTAAAAGAGAAATGGCAAGAATGAGGAGACAATCGTACGTTACTATCATAACCGGGATACGTTATAGTGATAACACAGCCCACACTACTCTTCCTTCCTTTTCGATGATCACATTCGTTTGTCACATTTCGCGTGTACGAGTTCTACTTCATTACTGCACTTCTGTTATAAAGGTCATTGTACTCTTGTTCCATTTTGAACTTAAAACAAAATTAGTCGATATTTCAAAATATGGCAGATTAAAAAGATACAATTTTAAACAATTTATTATATAACCTTTATATAACCTTGGGCAGCAGATACTAAAGATTTATCAATACTATTTGCATAATATTTTAATTAATTTTAATATGTTATAAGAATCGTAGATATTTGTAATTCTATCTAAATTTAAAAGGAGGAGGGGACTTTCTCAAACGATTGCACTAAGTCGTTTTTGTAGAAAAGACCTCCGATTATAGCCAACAACCGAGATACTGGTCAGTCAGTCAGTTTCAACAGTTTGGTGTGCCAGATATAAACCGAAGCGAAAAGAAATAAAGGAAACCGAATACAAGTGTGCTGCACATGTGAACTGTAGCCAACTGGTTGATGTAATGGACACCGCAGCGCGACACAACGACTTGTGAATATCACAGGACAGCAATCTTTTATGTATTATGTACCTTTTATGTATGTACATATACTACTACATCAGCAATAATTTTGCATTGTTACACGATAACTTTTTACGTATTACTAATGCCCGAATATAATTTTTGTTACACAGAGACAATCTAGTTTTTCAGTTTTAAAATAACAATAACTTATCTCTTCCTCTTAACATACATACATATATGTATGTACATACATATATGTATGTATATATAAAAAAAACCTTGACGCTTGGAGCGATCGTCTAACTTTTGTCACCCTCGATTTTAAGAAGAAAAAGAGAAGACATTTGAGGGTGCCATAAATTAAGCTGTTTCTCTTAGTGCATGATGGGCTAAATGGAACACGATGGTTTACCAAAAGCTTGCTCAATATACATATGTACGTAGTCTGAAATTAATAATTTACAGTGATTATGGTATTTTAAAGATCATATTGCTTTATTGTTAAAGATTCTATTAATTTTATACATATAAAATATAAAAAAAAAATATACATATAAAATATCTAAAATATACACAAATGTAAGTATATAAATTTTTAAAGAATTTTTAAATACATTTCACAAAACAATTTCTCAGACCTCTAATTAAAAACTTAATACATCAATTCCCACGAATGGAATCCTCGAAACTAATAAATACACAATTTTTCTGACTTGCCATTAAGTCTAAGCCAACTATAATAACCGGTGAATCACTTCGTCCATCTTTCTCAATTCAACATTTCGTTTAATCTCGTTTAGGATCCTTTAATCTATCAAATAAACAAAGAGAAACAAAACGAGTCTCCTCGTTTGTAGATAAAATTATTGCAAGCGGCTAATCCCTAAGTAAACCTTTCCTTGATAGACGCCCCCGCATTCGTTCCCCTACTCCGATATCGTTCTAAGAAACTTCGCTTTGCCCCTCAGCCTGTGTCAGCACCCTCGTCACGAGCCGGCAAAGAAGGGACCTCATTCTACGTACGGCACTGGCCACTGTCGGAGGTTCTCCTTAACCGAGAAACACCGTGAGAGAGGCGCGTCACCAGAGGCGTTCACAACGACTTTGTCTCTCGTCCATTCCTCATCTCATTGATCGGAACGGTGTATCGCGGGGATCGAGTGCACTCTGGATCATTGGCTTCTCAATCAGTTTACTTGTGTCGTTCGATTCTCGTCGTGGATCTATCGAGGCGTCTGCCAGGTCACAACACGAGACACTCTCTCAAGGGAGATACACGATACACCGAGTTAGGTAAGACGTTTCTCGCAGTTTGTTCTTGCTATTCTCATTTTCTCATTCGATGCTGCTTCGCTCTCGGCCGTATCAGGATCGTTTACTTGTCTGTAAGCCTCATCACTTTAGAAATAACGGCTTACTGCTTTTTTTTGTCGAGTAATGATGTGTTAAAAATCTGACCGATACGAAAGAAAGCTTATGTGCATATATGTGTGTGAATTCGTATGCGTGATTTTAATTAGACGCGGTTTATAAATTGTGCAAATATTAGTTGTTGACATTGTCCTTCTGGATAATTGCATGGAAGAATTTGACGTTTAACAATAGGTACCATTTCGGAATAGAAATATCGAATGACCAAAAATTGTTGATATGTAAAGTGTAAGTTGATTTAGAAATTAGCTTGAAATTTTAGAATTGCAAATTGAGAGTTTTGTAATTTTAAATTTAAGATATAGGTTTGATAAGAAGTATTTGTTTATATGGAAATGTGTAAAACTTTTCGGAATAAGGAAGTTGAAATAAAATAAAGTGCAGTAATATTTGAGTGTAGTATAGTAGAGGTAGTATATTTTGAATATAATATAACAAAGACAATATTTGTGATATACAATATTTGTGATTATTACATTCAATACAAAGTTGTCTTGAATATAGGATACTTTTTTATATGGGAGATAATATATGTATTCTTTAATATATTGCTAAAATAATGAATTAGGACGATCTTAATTACATTACTTAAAATATTCGAATCTAAAACATTAAAAAAAAAGATGTTCGTTGAACGTGAACATTTAACAACTTATCAGACGTTCCAGATCTACGAAAGCGTTTGGTCATTGAACTATGCGCGATAAACATTTACAAAACTGGAGTGCATTAGTAGTGATTCTTTTTATACGCCAATATTATATAATCGAAAGACTAAACAATTTTATATATATTATCGTTTATAAAAATGTAGTACTATTACTACATTTATAATATGGTTCTTTGTATCGAAAGTGCCTCATTGACGATTCGAAATATGTATGGCAAACATCGTGATTCTTAATACATTGTAGATAAATCCTACACTTATTTATTGCTCAGATTGTTTAATATGCGAGCATTATGTTTGTTTACTAGGTTTATAAATTTATGTGAAAGCAACTAATATTATTGATATAAAACTGATGAAATTTGAATTCTAGTTTTTTGGGAAGCTCTTGTAACACAAAATACACATTGAAAATAAAATTTCACTGGGTATCTACAACCGTGGTGATTCATTACCTCTTCAAAAAAAATAGTAAATATCAGATACTGGAAAGACATAAGTCTTTCTGACTGACAGAAACACATTGTAAAATCTACAGCGTTCAAAGGAAATTTTCTCTATAGAATTCCAAGAAAATAAGAATTCCAAGATTTCAAATCTTTCTGGAATGGACTTACCTTGAGATAAGTTTGGTTATTCATCGAACTTCAAAGAAAAATTTCAGCTATGATCGCTTTTAGTATCATTTTGCCATCGTTGTTTAAAGACGAAATAAATTTTATTTGTAAAAAGTAAATGTTTTTTGTTTCCAGAATATATTGCCGATGGCTTAAATTCTGTTCAAGAAATTTAAACGATAGGGGGGAGGAGCAAAAATGGCTCGAGCATTTTCTCAGGCAATTTTTGCAATACTATTACTTGCAATAATTATTGTGTCGGGTAAGTATTATTTATTAATACGTTTAATTCAACACATGTTTGCCGCAGTTATCATTCATTTTTTCGCATTTATACTTATCGAGTATTATATCATTTGTATACATGACTTTAATAAAATTTTGTAAGATAGAATAAGATTATAAGATAATAATTATTTCGAAAAAATTGGAATAAAAATTTCCCGGTGTCAACTTAATATATTTGTAAAATTACGAAGTTTTCTTTCATAAAGATTGATTAAAGAAAATTGAAGCTTCCTAAAATTTACTTTGAATATTTCAATTGTCGATATGTGCTTCTGGTTGAACAAGACGAAAAAAAAAAAATTAGGTTAAAACAGTATAGTTGAAATTCGTCTTGATTTTAACGTGCTATCCAGTTATTATTCTTAATGTGGCCTGGAAGACACTTTATCCACACGATTAGATAGCGATTCGACCCCTCGACCTGCCTTTCTTCTGAATTTCTCAAGCTCATTTCAGTCTCCAAAATCTAAGCGCTCTAGAAATCTCAAGTAATAAAATCAAAAGGCGTTTAGTACCAATAGATCATTAAAAAATGTTCTTGTAAAGCATTTGCTCGTTTAAATCTTCCATTTTATCCCAACATTTACAATTTAAATATTGTAAGAAAATATGGGAAGATATCTAGTAGCATTTTATTTTCTTTAAAATTATAACTGTTATAGAACAAAATAATTTTATGGTGAAATATTTTATGCAAATTATATTGAAATATTTATGTATAATAACGTAAGAATTTAGAAAAAGTTAGAATTCTTATTAGTGAATAACATAATATAATAGAGTTATCAGAAATTTAAAATCAATAAAACGTAATTTTTTACGAGTTTTGGAGAATTTTCATTCATTTTTAACGGTCTCTAGAGAAGCTACATCATAAACATCCGGTTGTTACTTGCGATAGCTTCAACCGGTAGTAGAACTCTACGTGATAACTGAATAATTCTATCTTTGTTTAAACTTTTCTCCGAAAAATCGTAGCTATTAATTTTCATCCTATATTTATTATCCATGTCCAGCGTCTCCAAAAAATGAGCAGTATTCTTTAGATTTGTAGATTAAAAAACAAAGTGTTAAAAGATTTCCCATATTTTCGTGGAAATTTTTAGTGAAAGGAATTCATGTTGATTATTTTATGTAAGATAGTCTGTGTTTATCGTTTTAAACGACGAATGATAAAACATGTACAGAGATATTAAAGTCTACAAAATAGTTTTTTAACCAGATCATTTCCGCTTTCAGATATCGCAGAGCCTCAACATGGCAGGGAAAGGGTTATTCCAGCCAGAGGTGAGTTTCAATATCATTTCGATTACTTTAAAATAATAAAAAAACAATAAAAGAATCGGCAAACCGTGAATGCAACTCAATGATCAATATTTCATTTCAATTTGAGAACATTAGCATTTCTCATATAAATTACAATACATATATAGTTTTTATATACACATATACAGGGTATAATACATAGGAAATATTTTGGATCTCCAAAATATACATTAAAATAAAAGTTTCATTTTAAAGAATTTATATCAAAATAAAGTTTGGAACAACCGTTAAGAAATTCTTTGTAAGAATACGTAGAATCGGATAGCAGTGAGCATTGGAGATAAAAGCGGGGTGTTATAGGATCAATCCAGAGAGGAGATATGTCACCTACGGAGGTGAACGAAGATCGCCATTATTGGCCAAGGCAGATCATTCACAGTCCAAGAGGTAGTCCGTTCTCGCTGGTTTCAAAAACTCACGTTGCTCATTGTTTACAGACAATTATAACCAGCATGATAGAGCTGCTCTATTATCGTTATAATGATAACGTTGCTTAATCTATTGTCTACATGGAATGACATGTTCTATGATTAAACTGTCACAGGTGTACATGATTAATATCGCCAGTATTTCTTGTTGATTAAAATAATTTTTGCTACATCGTTCGAACGATCTAACATAGATCTTTCCTGTCTTATGCAAGTCGATGACTTACATTCACGTTTCATCTTTCGAAGCAGAAGGTCAAAAAGATCAGCGAGTAATCCTACATTTCTTTCCTCGTATCTTTTTAATTTGGTTGAGGCAATTATATCTGGACACTATATTTTTGATCACTAACTTTTGGTATCTGGGAATCTCGTTAACCCAGTGTAAATAACAAACAGTCGATTAACGTAATTACCAATTGACGATGTAAGGATACTTGAACTGGCTGAAGGGGATGGAGATAAATTACTAAAATAATAGCTAACTCGATTCTTCTTTCGCGAAGAAATTTGTTGAAATTCGATTATGTTTTCTTTAGGCGCACAAATAAAGAGGAAGCATCCCTGCGAGCAGAGCTCATGTTACCCCTCTACAGGAAATTTATTAATCGGTCGAAAAAATCGATTGTCCGCGTCATCTACTTGCGGTCTTACAAAACCTGAAAGGTACTGCATCGTTTCGCATTTAAAGGAGCGGAAGAAGTGCTTTTTTTGCGACGCATCGTCGCCCAACAAGCAACATAACATCGAAAATGTAGTTACCGAGTAAGTAATCCATTAAATTATACGTTTATGTTTTTCAATTCTCCCTTCTTTTTTACAAAAATATCTTTTATCACTTCCATTCAAACACTTATCTTGAATAAGAAAAATAAAATTTCTACTTTGGTACTATTAATTATATTTATATCATTCTTACATAATGGCGTCGTAATTTTACTCGTTTAATCCAACAGTAAAAATTGGTGGCAAGCGGAAAATGGCGTGGAGAACGTAACGATACGCTTCGATCTGGAAGCGGAGTTCCATTTCACCCACAGCATCATCCGTTTCAAAACATTTAGACCGGCGAAGATGTTGATTGAACGATCGTCCGATTTTGGTAAAACGTGGCAAGTGTATCGATACTTCGCGCACAATTGCGAAAAGTACTTCCCTGGAGTGTCTACGGAACAACCTCAGAGACTGACGGATGTTATCTGCGAGACGAGGTATTCCGCCGTGGCGCCATCGTCTGGAGGTGATGTTATCTTTAGGTATGTAAATAACGATAACCAGGGATCATTTAACTTCAATAGCACAACGCTGCTTTTAGATACGTTGCATGTAACTGACATTTCTAATAATTACATCTTTTAGTGATTAATTTACAGAATACGTGTCTTGTAATTCGAGATATGATTTTATGTATATGATTACTTTGATGGAAAATAATTAAGAATCCTTGTTGTACAAAGAAAGTGTGACAGATGAAAATGATTTTATGTTTACATTTTTTAAATTATGGTAAATAACTTGCTTCTCAGTGGATTAACACTTAGCCAACTGAATAGGGAGATCTCCCCTCTGTAAAATACATCGTTGCGTAACCGAACGGGGAGATCTCCCTTTTTTGACTTTTGCAACGCCTTTTCTTCTTTTTTGTTATTATCAGTTATTGTTTACCTGGAATTGCTTCCAATTAATTGCGCCACTTTTTCTGCTTTTATAAAGTACAGTATATGATAAAATACACCAATTTAGTGGTGTTAAAATTAATTAAAAAGTTACATTATCGATTATGACTAAATAAAGTTATAATCTAACGATACCACATTGTAAAAAAATATTAAAATGCATTATGAATGTTTAATTTCACGTTCAAGTCGTGTTATTTATTTTTAATCATCTTTACTGTTCTTAATTTTACCTATATTTTTTATACTTTTAATATATACTTTTGATTTCATGTTTTGTATAAACAATATGTGAAATCTTTAAATAAGATTATCACCACAAAATATAATTGACCACTTAAATAATTCTTAGACTTCTTTGTTTTTTAAGTAGTGAACATTAGTCCTCGATACTTGGAAAAATGCGCGGTGGACAGCGTATAGGTTGGCTTGTCCGAGCGCGGTGAGTAACGTATAGCTCGCTGTGGCGCGCGCGGTTGGCTAAGTGTTAAACACAATTATTTTAATTATCCGAATAACAATTGAGTAAATTTTTCATTGTTTCCAGAGTATTGCCTCAGAATTTGGAGATAGACAACCCCTACTCCAAGGAAGTGCAGAACCAACTGAAAATAACGAACCTTCGCATAAACATGACTAGGTTGCACACTCTAGGAGACGATCTTCTCGACGACCGCGCAGAAATTCGAGAGAAATATTACTATGCCATTCAAAACATAGTGATTCGCGGATCTTGTTCCTGTTACGGTCATGCATCTAGATGCCTTCCGCTTCCTGGAGTCCCTGATGAGGAAAATATGGTGCACGGCAGATGCGAGTGTACTCATAATACTACGGGATTGAATTGTGAAAAATGTCAAGACTTCTACAATGATCTTCCGTGGAAACCAGCTGTTGGAAAGCAGACGAACGCTTGTAGACCATGTATTTGTAACAATCACACGAACTCTTGCCATTTCGACGAAGCTGTTTATGAAAATTCTGGAAGAGTATCTGGCGGTGTTTGCGATGACTGTCAACACAATACTATGGGAAAGAACTGCGAACTCTGCAAACCATTCTTCTATCACGACGTGACCAAAGATATTACTCATCCTGAAGCATGTCTGCGTAAGTTGCTTATCTATTACTACTATCAATCACATCTTTGGTAGATTCTGTTTCATTAGAAGACTTCGAATAATAGATGTATAAAAATACATCTATGGGATACTACATCTATGGGAATTTAACGATACTCCAAATTTCTCTTCATAGTGTACTTCGTGATAAATGGAATTTTATACTTTCTTTTTTCTTATCTGTTCGTAGCTTGTGACTGCGACCTAGGTGGTTCCTTGGACGACGGTATATGCGATTCGATAACCAATCCTCTCACCGGAGGCGAATCTGGCCGCTGTAACTGTAAAGCAAATGTCGAAGGTCGTCGTTGCGATCATTGTAAAAATGGTTTCTGGAACTTCGATCCTGAAAATCCCGAGGGATGTCAAGGTATTGATTCGTAAACGGTTCAGCACGAATTTTTCTTTCACAATTTAGGATACGTCTGGTTAAATTTTTCTCCAGATTTTTCAAGCAGCAAATGATATAAATTTCCAAAATTAAAAAAAGAATTGAAAATAAATTGTTCTGTTTAGCTTGCACCTGCAACATCCTGGGTACCATCGACAATCGTGGATGTAACATGGTGACTGGCGAATGTACTTGCAAGCGTTACGTTACTGCTCGCGATTGTAACCAATGTCTCCCAGAATATTGGGGACTTTCGGAAGATCCAGACGGTTGCAAGCCTTGCGATTGCGATCCTGGTGGTTCCTACGAGAATTCTTGCGACGTAGTCACTGGCCAGTGCCGCTGTAGACCTCACGTCAGCGGCAGAACTTGTAACCAACCTGAACAAAGCTACTACACTGGATCGTTAGACTTTCTCATTTACGAGGGTGAATTATCCAGAGCCAGCGATGTAACTATTCAATTTTTTTTTTGTTAAAAATAATTAAAAAGTCAACTTATAGATTGCCGAAATATAAAACACAATTTTTTCTTGCAAATATTTCTATAACTTTGTTTGTAATACAATCTATTTTAGAATTGCCAAGTGGTGATAAGAGAGCCCTATCGCGACGGAAGGAATAGTACGTGGACCGGAACTGGCTTTATGAAAGCGCTCGAAGGTTCAGTGTTGAATTTCACGATTGACGATATACGTAAAAGTTTATGGTACGATATCATCATACGATATGAACCAATTCAGGCTGGATCTTGGGAGAATGTTCAAATAATCATCGAGAGAGAAAGTCCAGTGGATCCGAATGGTCCTTGTGCCGAATGGAGACCAGAGTACGATCAACTATACGCGCAACTTCCTTTAAGATCGAGAAGCGTCGTTGTGCAACCATCCGTTTGTTTGGAAGCAGGGAAACGATACAATATTCTGTTACAATTCCGTAAATTCAATAATCACATGGACACACCGTCCGCGTCTATTTTGGTCGACTCTATCGTTCTGAGACCAAAAATAGACTCCATTCCTTTCTTTAAAACGCCGGTAGTTGGCGAACTTCGTCGGCAGGAATACGAAATATATCATTGTAGTGATTTTTATAACGATTTTAACGCCATAACGAATAATATCCCAGAAGTTTGCAAGAAGTACCAAAATAGTATCGGTTACTACGTTTATGACGGAGCACATTCTTGCGAGTGTAATCCGACTGGATCGCACAGTTTGCTGTGTGAAAATTACGGAGGCACGTGTCCTTGTAAACAAAACGTTGTTGGCAGGCGTTGCGATCGTTGCGCGCCTGGTACTTACGGATTTAGTCCGGAGGGTTGCATTCCCTGTGATTGCGATGGTGTAGGGGCGCTGGATAATTTTTGCGACATTGAAACAGGTCGATGCAAGTGCCGACCAAATACTTATGGTAGAACTTGCGGTCAATGCGAGCCTGGCTTCTGGAATTTCCCTCATTGTCAAAGGTGCGAGTGTAATGGTCATGCTGAAAGCTGTGATTCTAAGACTGGCGCCTGTATAAATTGTCGGGACTACACGACTGGACACAATTGCGATAGATGTATCGAGACGTATTACGGTGATCCTAGGATTGGTGTGGATATTCCATGTAGAGCGTGCCCTTGTCCGGGTAAGTTGGATTAGATTAGTAATGATATATATATATTTATACTGTATATTTATCTATATATTATATATATTTATACTGTATATTATATCTGTATATACTATATATACATATAAAATTTCCATGGTATCTTGTCGGCTTTTTTGTATAGATTCCACATGCATAATTTTTATTTACTAAAGTATTATTCATTCGCCAATTTTTCACAAATTTACAGGAACCATAGACTCTGGACATTCGTACGCCGAGAGTTGTTCCCTAGACCCGGTGACTCATGACGTGATTTGCGAATGTTTCGATGGATACACCGGTCCGCGTTGTGAAAGTTGCGCGGAGAACTATTTCGGTAATCCTGAAGTTCCCGGTGGTAGCTGTGAGTCGTGTAATTGCAACAATAACACGGACTTACGTCGACCCGGAAATTGCGATCCTGAAACTGGACGCTGTCTTCAATGTCTCTACAACACTGATGGAACCAACTGTCAGATTTGCAAGGCAGGATTTTATGGAAATGCTCTAGAACAGGATTGCGAGGACTGCATGTGCGACGTTTTGGGTACAGATAGAAACGCTGGTCCTTGTGACCACCGAACTGGACAGTGTTCCTGCTTGCCTCACGTTATCGGTTTACTCTGCGATTCTTGTGAAGAGAATCATTGGAGAATCGCCAGTGGCCAAGGTTGCGATCCTTGCGAGTGTGACGCGGTTGGGAGCGTTTCCGACAGGTCCGTATGCCAATTTTTATTAAATATTTAAATATTTTCAAACAAATCTGCCTAAAAATATCGATTTTTAAAATGTACTTTGACCTGTTTTTGTCGATAGATGTAATCCGTACGACGGTACTTGCGAGTGCAGACCAGGTTTCGGAGGAAGACGTTGTAACGAGTGTCAAACCAACTACTGGGGAAACCCTAATGTCGAATGTTATCCGTGTGATTGTGATTTAACCGGTTCTGCCAGTCAGCAGTGCGACAGAGAAACAGGAATGTGCGTCTGTCACAAAGGAATCGGTGGCGAAAAATGTGATCAGTGCGATCGTGGCTACTATGGAAATGCGCCTCAATGCAATCCTTGCGGAGAGTGTTTCGACAATTGGGACTTGACGCTGACTGGTTTGAGAAACAAGACGAATCTTGTGATCGAAGAGGCATCGAGAATTCAAAAGGTTGGAACGACCGGTGTCTATAGCCAAGAATTCGACGACATGGTCGAATCTCTGGATCAAGTCCAAGCACTGATCAGTAACGCTTCCATTAGAAGTCAAGATTTGGACGAATTAAATGACTTGGCTATAGATTTGAATAATAAGAAATTAGAATCCACCAAGAAATTAGAAGAAGTGAACAATCTTTTGGAGAATGTCAGTCAAAGAGTAAATCTAGGGGATGCTGCTCTTAAAAATTTGAAAAATAGAACGAACAACTTGCACCAAGCTGCTGCTGATCTTAAAGAAAATGCGACTAGATTGCAGGAAGAGAATGTCCTAGGCGCTCTTAACGTTACCCAGCAAATGGCGGAACAGTCTAGACAAGCGGAAAAAATGGCCAACGACACTAGCAACGTTCTGGCTGACGCTGAAAGATTCCGCAAACATACTGAGAGCTTGTTAGCTAAGAATCGTGCTTTCGTGATAGAGGCACAGGAGAGAAACCAGGAGTCATTGAATAAAATAAATGAGGAATTGAAGAACTTTGATGGAATTATGCCAGGATTAAATCTCGAAATGTGTGGAGATAACGTGACGGATTGCAGCAGCGTCTGTGGTGGCGCTGGTTGTGGTTTCTGTGGTGGACTGTCTTGCGACGCGGGTGCTGTGACCAAGGCTAATCAAGCTCTGGACGTAGCTAAGAAGCAGGCTGCTGAGATCAAGAACCACAAGGACGAGGCAGAACAGTT
This sequence comes from Bombus huntii, assembly GCF_024542735.1. Lineage (NCBI taxonomy): Eukaryota > Metazoa > Arthropoda > Insecta > Hymenoptera > Apidae > Bombus > Bombus huntii. The sequence goes on along the minus strand of NC_066245.1, from coordinate 15,585,276 downwards.
ACTTCGTAATGTAAGTTATGACATATTTTTTCAATTTCGTTTCATAAATTTGCTAAAACGAACCTTTTATTTCGAAGTTTCCTATGTTGATCCAAATTTTGTTTGTCCAGATGGTTCAAGTGAAACGCGATGCAACGACAGCCAGGTCGAATGCTCAAGATGCCTTCAACTACGCCTTAAGAGCTCGTAATCTAACCGATACCTTGAGCAAAGATCTCGCTGACATAAACAAACGAGTCCGTAACATTTTGGAGGAGGACCAACCCACACCAGCTATGGTCAGAGACTTGGCCAACGAAGTATTGGCTAAGAATATCAAACTAAAGCCCGACGAGATCAAAATATTAGCCGATCGTATTAAGAGCATCGTCGGTTCCTTGACCGATTCCGAGAAAATCCTCGCGGATACTAGGGACGACCTTCAATTGGCCGAAAAGTTAAAGAATGATGCTGACAGAGCAAAAGAGGAAGCGATCGCGAAACAAAATCTAGCTAACAAAGTGGTAATTTTATTGAGTGATGCTCAGAGGGCTCAAGATCGAGCACAAGCAGCTATCGATCAAGCTGAACGCGATGTCAGGAGATTCGAAAATGACTTGGAAGAGATAGCCGAGATGACCAGGGGAGCTCAGATGCAGGCAAACAGCACCACTCAGACGGTCGACTCTTTGGACGCTCGCTTGAAACAATTACAAACGCAATCGGTCAGAAACGATTTTGTTTTGAATGAAGAAATCAGGGTCGAGGCGCGGAAAGTAGCCGATGAAGCGCAAAAGGTAGATGCTAAGACGAAGGAACTCGCTATGGAATACAGAAAAGCGGACGAAGCGTTGAATTCGAGGGCAAACAAGAGCAAAGGGAATATATTGAGGGCGAAGAAGCTCTTACAAAAAGCCTCCGAGTTGACAGCCGATACATCGACGAAATTGAAGGACTTGGACGGTATGGAGAGTGTTTACAGAGATAACGAGAGAATGCTATCCGATTTGATGGCGGAGGTTGATTCTTTAAATGGAGAGATGGAGAAATATTTAGCGGAAATCGAACAAAAAGCCCAACGGTACAAGCACTGTACTCCTTGAGTACTGTAATTAAAACGTAAAGAAGTAACATACATTACTATGATCGAATCAATGTGAATATAAAGAAATAATATATAGAATATAGGTCACTTTAAAGAGAGGATCGTGAAATCTTAAACCGAGACTTATTTTTCCTAAGAATTATTCGGATTCTATAATAAAGTATATTGATTCTAAAGAAACGAAGGAAATAATTTTTCCAGTGCCATAGTGGTAAACGAAGGGGCCATTTATTTGTTGACATATTACGTATTTTATACACGAATTCGTACGTAACTTTTCGAAAATCTAATAATGGAGAATTCTTTAAATCGTTTTTCAACTAACCGTAAAAAGTGCCAATAAACGAAAATCGAATTTTCTCATTGCATTTATTATCATGGACCAAATATTTTAAAATGAACCGAACACCGCATAAACCGTCTACTATTCGAGAAAAATGATTGAGCTAGTTAATATATAATAGAAATTAAAGTATCAATATCGATTCCTGATTCACAATAAATGTTATTGTTCTATACATCTTAAGATAAGATTTGTACTTATATAAAATGTTGCATTTATTACATACATTGCATTTATAATAAGACACGGGTGCAATAGATAGATACAATTTTTATGAATAGTATGTAAATATATTATTACGCCTTTTCGCAAAACTGCATTTTTCATTGATTACGTATTTTTAATGAATATAATCGAATTTCGATAAATTATTGTAGAATATTAGGCAGTTGTATAAATGTGTTATGTTATGGAAGCCACGAGATTTGAAATGTACGAATAATACGTGTCGAGGAAGTTATTAAAAATACCAAAAAGAGAATTCCTCGATAAAAAAGCATTATAGTTATTTATAAATCTATGTTTTAGAGTAACAACCAAACTATTGATATTGTCAGTAACGGCTATTATTGCATATCTGTTCTTGTTCGGGTGAGAAATGAAACAAAGCTTTAAGCGAACCAAACGATTTTTAATTGTATTTAACGAACAGCTACGTTTGTACAACGAGAGAGAAATACAGGTTAAAAAAAATAAATAATATTGAAAAAACACAATTTTTAATTTCATTTATTAAAAAGTTATATTTAACGTTATTTTGAATTTGTAAGAAAAAGCACAAAGAAAATCTTATCCGACGATAGCACGATAACATGAAACATCGTGGATTTCGACGTGATAACAATATTTCCTTAACGTATGGCTGTGTCGCTGTTAAAAGACGGAAGGACTTGCCGGAAACGTGGAACCGCGGTGATAAAATATTTTCGATGTTAGGATTTTATTTTAAATAAAGAACCCGTGTTAAAATATGTACCTGATATGTTCTGTATTATTCGAATTTACTCTATGTCGTAAGCATATTATTAATCATACAGCATATTAAAGCGAAGCATTATTAGCTTGAAAAATTATTTGATATATATCATAAGCGAACAAAAGATTCTTATTTGAAATATTTTTCATAAAATGGATTTAGCAACTTTAAATTTTTTTGTACTTATTGTTAATTCTTCCTATAAGAGAAAATTAGGATAGGTTGTCAGGAAAGTTCCCAGCATATTTCAGTTCGGTTGATACATGTGTAACGACTCCTTTATAAAAATAGTATTTGTAGTTTATTATCACGGAGTCTGGTTTCGATCCACACGTGCACCCCGCTGTTTCGTGCCCCTGTCAAAAATCTTGACATCGTGTCCCGTCTGTCTGCATTTGAACTTCCTCAATTCACGTCGAATCTAACAGAGGTTCTCATTTAATCAATTTCCACATGATTTTACTATTCTTTTTATTTTTTAGAAGTTTAGAAACAATTAAATAAACGAATTAAGAATTATAAACATATATCTGAAATTATCGCCATTTCGTCAGAAACCAAATGTAAAGAACGCACGCGTCAAGATAAAATTTTTACGACGATGAAAAAATTGGTTATGTTTTAAAAAGCACTTACATATCTACCGTCGAAGACTTCTCTTCTTGCAGATGGATCTTTTTCATTTATTATTTCGACGCACCTATTCGTGCTTAAGCCTTTTGGCTTTTAGAATCGACTTCAGACGCTGTAGTATTTCGTGAATAGACAGCACTGTTGAATTGAAATGGTGTATGGGCTCCTGGTACTATGCATAATGAGTTCATTCAGGACGCGCACCAGTGGTTGTCCGACATTACTATTAGAAACAGAATTTTGAAATTCTAAACAACTTGAAGCAAGTTGTAAAAATATATTTAAAAAAATGATCATTTACGTACGCATGTGAAAATCGTTTAGTGCAAATTGATGAAAATGCGTAAGCTTGATTCGTGATATAGGAGAAAGTATCTCAGTCTAATGGTGATTCATCATTAACAAAGAGTTTTTCAATGCACAATTCACGACCTTTATCATTGATGCCTCGTGAAACTTATAAAACCGATTACTTTTATTGGACGAAGATTATGATTATCTGCAAATGCATATATATTAGCAAGCATTACGTACGGTCAGATTCTTAGTCTTTCCGGTCAGGATGTAAAGTATAAAGTTACAATCGGTTGCCGTAAAGAAATCGTTAATTATACTTCGTAAGCAGTAAAATAACTTTCTTATAAGTATATATGGAAACCATTGTAAATATTAACGTGGCCATTTTCGCTGTTGGTTATTTTATTCTGTTTCGTCTTAATATTTTTATCGTATTTATGTTATCGATATTTATATCTATATTTTATCGAATAATTGAAAAGTGCTAAATGGACACGGAAATTCTAAAAATATTGGAACTGTACCGGTTTAACACGAGTTATAGACGAAATTTATCATTTTTTCAAGTAATTGTTTATTAAATTTACTCGTAGTGTATGAATCGAATATTGTTATAATACACTATTATAGTATGTATTCAAGTAAAATAGTAAAATTTCTATATGAAAGCTTAAAAGCACCACTGTTAATTGAGTAGAAAAAAATTAATCAGTGTGAAAGTGTGAATGCATATAAGACGAGCCTGCTTTTGGATGCTTTATCGTAGATAGCTTATCGGTAATAAATATAGACGACGGAATTCCGGCGTTTTTACACTAGCATTATCTATACATTTGCCTCAAATATATGGAACACAACCGAAAAATCGATAAGAAATAAATAATAAATCGATAAAAATCGATAATAAATGCAAGTGAAAAATTTTTAATGGTTCAGACACATATTTACGATATATAATTTATCCTAAGAGATATTTTCAGCGAAGAAGCCCTTTCGAATTAGTTACACAATTTCAATTCCATTCCCAAGAATATTTGCCAATGATGTAAAACCTAGCTAGTTTACAGACGCAAAAACCTTCCTGTAATCATAAAACAACAAGCTATGTAAATTGAAAATTATTTCCGAAAGGACGAAAGCGAAAATAACGAGATGAATTCGTTTTTTTCTCAAAGATAAAATATTATCGTAACGATAGCGAAGGTTTAGGTAAAATGTCCATTGTATGCACAGTCTGATTATACGAACCTTTCGCCCTAAGTTTAAAAGTTTAGTCTTCGTTGTCCTGAAAACGGCTATAAGAATACTGTTCTTCTCACGGTGCATTCCTTTACTAGCCAGGTTACGTGAACCGGTCCAATCGGGGTTGGTTATGCAAAACAGCTTCGGTTTGGAAGGTGAGGCGATTTTCTGGTATTTTCGTGTTACTTTGGAGAAAAGAACGAATTCGTATGGAATTTTCCTGACAAAGGAACGAAAGAAAAGCATTGCATTAAAATGTATAGATGTTTAGGAAGACGAAAGAAATAAAAAGAAGAATTAGTGGAATTAGTAGAATATTCTATAACAAAAAGGCATGGGACACGTGTCTAGCTTTAAGGTTTGGAAATAAATTCTATAGAATTTAATGTTAACGATTTATATTATACTTTCTTCAAGCTTTTATACTTTAAATGCGACAAGCCAAATCTTCCGTTTGTTATGGAAGAGCAATTTTAAAATTTGATACGCTGTTAATCAGTCCTAATATTATTTTTTACATCGTTTTGAGATTAAATTGTATTTTTGCTACACATTGGTTTAATTAAATTTTCTATGTAGATTAACAAATGTAGAAATAGAAAAAAGGTAATAATAAAAATTGGGATAAAAAGAACAGATATGTATTTCTCTTAGTTTTTGCGAATTAACGATTCTCGGATTTAGGATCGACAGGCCAACGAGAATTTTCCAAGTTCACTTTTAATCACAGGGTAGAGGACCAGGTGAAACTTATCGAGGGGATGAAAGGGACGCGGAGGGTAAGTTTTGTTTGTTGGACCGTTCCTTTCGATTGTTAAGCTCTGGCTTTGTGCCGAGTCCGCCAACAGCTGGCCCCCGGGGTGGTAAGTTGTCTTTATAGCTATCTTTTAACATCAATGGGGAGTTAAGTTGCATTGAAATTTTTCATGAGAAAGTCGACGCATAATTACGTTTACTACGCTTGATGGGACTCATGCTGTGGATAAAAAAGTACGATAAAATAATAATATAGTAATACTGCATTGTCCTAACTCTGGTAAAAATTATACGATTTATCGTAGTATATAAATAATAATCAGGATATTATTAAAATATTATTTCATATTTCGTCTGTATATGGGTGTAGTTCATGCTCCATATATTAATTGAATCCTAACAACTGATTACTGTTTAAAGGCTCAAATAAAATGATCGAGTAGTGCAACAATATATTAATTGAATATTTAAAATAATTCTCGATTGAGAACAAGCTTGAAAAAGTTTAAACAAATTGAAGTAACTTAATTTTCCGACTATTTAGTATCCAATGAAGAATCAATTAATTAATCTCCATCGAAAGTTCAATGATTTTTATACGATTCGTTCTTCAAATATCAAGTATATTACATACTTGTTTTCCAATTGAATTATTACATTTTCATCGGATAATCGGCTGATAACAATATAAATAAGTTATTACTCGACACTTTGCGCCAATAATGTCCAATCGATACACTAAATTAATGGAAGAATTAATGGCCCATGCAGGAGGAAAAATGTGCAAACGTTGCCATTCATCGCCACCCTCTGGCATCGGGTTGACCGCGTTAATTCCAGCCCGTGTTAATCGTGACACGACCACCGATCCCTCGACTATTTCGCCATCAGTCCGATCTCACTATAAGGAACAACCGTCAGTATGTGAAAAGCGTGCCGCGAGGAACGAACCAACCATAAAGCTTGGAACTTTAGTGATCGTGTTTTCAACCGAGTCGTTTACAGGGTGAAACTTTCAACGCAATAACAACAGTTAAAAAGCAAGACTTTAATAATTCAAAGAAATAATTCCCTTTCGATTTTTGTCACTGCATTTATGTTACATGTTTCTTCCTTTACGTTGAAGTAAATTGATTTATGGAAAAAGAGAAATGTGAATGTGATGTGACTCGTAGTTCTATGTGAAAAGGAATGTAGTTGTGCTTCGATTAATTAAAGTAGGATTTAAAGTAGTAATTAATTATTATTTAATTACTCAATTAAAGTAGTATTAGATATAGTAGAAGGATCTTAAGTTCGAAAAATTAAACGTGGACTTTCGTTTTGTGGTTATCGAAGGACGGATTGTAATCGAGAAAAGTGCTACTGAAGAATTGGTGATTCTGATTTGAGGTAAATGCCGAAGACTTGTAAATATATTGTCGCAATATTTGTTATGTCGAGACTCGTAATTTACGTAATCTTTTTCTTTAGACTATTTGTAAAAAGAAGTATATTCATCGATATATAAAAAAATATTTTTATCAAGGAAAATAGTTACTATTCAATACATACAATTTTTAATTTACATTTATATAGCAATGTTTCATTTGAAAGACGTAAAACATTTCTTAAATCTAAATAATTTTTTATCATTTATTTGTATAAACGAATAGGAAACAATTTATTTAGATATTGTTTGATCTGAATGTACGTTGTAGATGCTGGAAATAATTTTTATGTCTCATTTTTTCACAGTTTACCTTTTCTAAACTGGATTTCTTATCTCCTCGCCAAAAAGATAGCCCAGATGTTATCTTTAATTTCTCAATAACGCGTGTAAAGTTTTTCGTCTGTAACGTATAATATCAAAACATTATGAGCTTAGAATATGCGGCTTGCTGGAAATAAGTCACAATGTCGTAGATGTTTGTATACAACAAAGAAAAACTGTTCCATACTAAGGTCGAAATGACAGCAATTTCATTAAAAATGTTGAAGATTATGGCAAAAAGAAAAGTACTGGTCGGCCGTCATCGTTATCCGATCGTGATAAGCGAGCAATTTTGGGTGTCCAAGCCAACTTCCAAGCTCTTCTCCTAAGCTTCCAACTCGCAGTTAACAATGAAACAAATAATGGAAAATTCTAGTGTTAGTGCTAGTGTTTCAAGTGTTCGTCGAGTTCTATTATCCTTTATCTATTTCCCAAAAATATTAAGAGGCTAAAATTGAAAAAGAAACCTTCGTTAACACAACACAAACACAAAGTAGAACGTTTACGCTTTGCAAAAAAAAAAGAGCGCATTGGAAAAAGAAATAGAGAAGGGTACTATTTACACAAAAAAAGATTCAACTTGGATGGTCCTGATGGGTTCCAATATTATTTTTATGACATACGAAAAGAGACAATATCAGTAATTCGACGACAAATGGGAGCAGGCAGCGTGATCGTTTGGACCGGCATCCGTTATTTCGACAAGACAAGTATCAAGTTCATCGTTGGGAGAATGAATAGTGTCCGATACATAAATTTAATCAAAGAACAAATAAATAATCATGCAGAACGAATTTCTGGACCTGATTACATCTTTTAGGAAGATAATGCATCTGTATACACATCAAGATTGGTTCAATCATATTTTAATGAAAATAATATATCTATTTTGCCGTGGCCTGCACGCTCCCCGGACCTTAATATTATTGAAAATAGCTGGGCAGAACTTATTCACGGCGTATACGCGAATGGAAAGCAGTATCAACACATACAAGAATTAAAAAATGCAATTGTACGCAAATGGGATACGTTAAGTAAAAATTATATCCAGAAATTATATAAATCGATACCAAATCGTACAATAAAAGTAATAGGAAATAAAGGGGAATGTACCCATTATTAAATAAGTATATATATGTTTGATAAGTAATTATTGTTAGTTACAATTTATGTTGATTATTATTTTCTTATTGTACATGTGCTATCATTTCGTTCTTAAAATAAAACAATTCTTTTTGTTACACACTAAATCTCATAATATTTTTAATTATTTTCAACGAACCGCATATCCTGAGCTCATAATGTTTTGATATTATACGTTACAGACGAAAAACTTTACACGCGTCATTGAGAAATAGTACACCTGGGCTATCTTTTTGGCGAAGAGTGTATGTGTCGAGTGTTCAGAGTTTTGCTGCTATTCAAAGCGGAAGTACCGCAAAGTAAAGGAAGATGTGGTTTAAATTATATATGAAGTTTCAATCATGAGGTGTAAATAATACTAAAGAAGATGAATGTAAAACGGATAGCGGAGCAAAATTAAAGAAATTGACTTCACCAGCATATATATTCATCAAGTAGAAGAGAGAAATTCATATCGCTATTATCTACCCTCGTGACGTTAAAGATCTTTTTTTATAAAAAAACTTCTCTAAATTTATGAATATCATTCCCTGTTTAGCTATTTACGTATTATCTTTTTACGTAATGTTCGTACGTAGTATTGATTTTTAAAAAACGATCCACATTTATTTTATACAACTAAAACATTCTTGTTTTCCTTTAACACGAACAATCGAAACATTTAAATGATTCACTTTGTAATTTTACATTCTTTTTTATTTTTTTACATTACTTTTCTATTACACAATGTCATGTTCGTGAATCGGCGATGACAACAGAAAAGAAATAAATTGAAACATCAAGTTCTACTATGACGTTTGTTGTACTACTTTTCCCATTATATATTTATAACCATCTATACACAAAAATATTTTTGTAAAACAAAAATTTTATAGAAAGGAAGAATATCCGGAATTTCGTATCGATCATATTATTATATATTAAATAAATAGGATCTTACGAATGTCTTAAATTCTATACAAATTTGATTTCGAAGTTATTATTTTCTATCAGACAATATGCTAATTTTAACAGACTATTAAACCTACGCAATCCACGCAGACTCCTAAGGAAGCAATTTTAGCAGATTAGATAGAACACAAGTGAAATGTCTACTCGTAGGTAGTAATTTTTCCACCTCTGCATAATATAGTGTGTCCATTCACAATTTTTACCTTCACATTGTATATGATGAAGATCAAATTGAATGCTTTGTTTCATTAGCATAGAAATAACAGCTAGTGAGAAAATTGAAAAGTTAAAAGTTAAATATTCATTCTTTATATCAAATTTAGTTCTGACCTATTATAAGCATATCTTTAAATTTCACATATAATCGTCCCCCCCCCCCCCCCCCAAAAGAAAAAAGTAAACGGAGAGAACGAATAATAAATAGATAGCGGATTTTTGTGCATCTATGGAGAATTCGTAGATGCTGAGACGCATAGAATGTACATAATACACAGAAATATATAAAATATTCAATATAACACTCGTTATAATATCTAGCAGGTGAAACAAATCTGTACCTAGGTTCTAGCTTTTAGACGTGTTTATGAGAATATGAATTTGCATACGGATTTGCTGTCTAATAATAAAGTATGCGAAGCTTAACTATCGAAATAAAAAATAATAGAATGTGGAATATGCAAATCGGAAGAATTCCGTTGCTATGGAAGAGAAATCGTTTGAAAGGTGCAGAATAAGGATCCGAGAATTCTCACGACACGACGCGACGGCCAGCATAGCTCGAGGAGTAGTATCATTTCGCTCGATTGTACTTGAACGATGCTTGTACTTAACAATGATCTCCAAAGAGAGATTAATTAATTATGATTCCTTGGCGGCAGTGGTACTCGAGTGAAAGAGGCAAGGGTTCGGAGAGCGGAATACGAAAGAGCCGAAAAAAGGCAGCGGCGGAGGAAGCGAGAGAGTTAAATGAAAGAAATGGCAGATAAGGAGACCTCGTGTATTCCTCGTGTAAAAGGGGAGTAATACGTCGACCAAGTTGGTCAGTCGACGAATGTTCGTTGTGCCAGCTAGACTACAAGACTCAACAAGTGTTCTTGTCTCGAAGAATTGCCGGAAAATTGCAGTAAATTATAATTGTACAAGTTTCTTTTTATGGACAAAGTGTGCTTTAGAATTTCATAAAATAATATCAATACTATATATGACAAATAGTTTCCTTTTTTGTTAATTCTAAACGACAGTTGTTTTTACTTAGATATTTTTGTGAACAATTAACCAAGATGATATAAATAGTCGAGTTACGATTGGTTGAGCAAATGAAGGTTGTAGAATTAGGATAACACGTTATCGTGTACGTCGAAGCTGTTTTGGTAGTGAAGTAAAGTGTGCTACTGAACAACAGGCATTTGAACTGAATGCGACCCTTTGTGAAGCGTTATCGATAGTGATTTGATATAAAAAGAAGGGAAGGAAGGAGTGAGAAATTAAAACTACATAGATGGCTGAAAATATTCTAAAATAGCTATCTTCGAGCGATTATCTTTTCAATCACGATTGCATTTGCTTAATCAAGCCAGAATCGTGAAAGCGATGATGCCGAACGAAGGAATTGACAGGTCGCTATTACGATATTAATTCATTTAAAAATACTTAATTCTGAATTTGTAAGACTATTAGGACAAATTAAAAATTAAGAACGATTCGAGATTTTCAATACGTTCACCGACTGCTTTTCAAGATTACGAAAGCGTTTCTCAAGACCAAGAAGAAAGTGATTATCGACGAATACGAGCGTATCGTATCAGAGGAAACGCGTCGACAATATTTCCGAGAAAGCGGCGAAAATCAATTATTTTCAATAAGACAAGGTCGAAGTTCATCGGACTTTGATAGTTCGGAGTAGAAGGCGGCTGTCGCAACAAGTTGAAATCCCGCCTGAGAGACGAAAGGGCTATAAGAGGAAATTCTTTCCTCGAGGTCAACGTCTAAAGGATTCTCTCGTCCCGTTTTTTTGACATCGCCACAGAGATGGCAAGAAAATCGACGAACGATACGAATAGAGCTAGTTAACGAAGCTGCTAACTAACGAGCAAAAAGAAGACGAAACGCGTAAAGAGAATCATATTTGAATGGTTTGCCTCGGATAAGGAACCCTCGTGCGTTTTATCGTTCCAGACACTGTCGAGGGCGTCGGAGCAACGACTGTATCGTCGAATGCATATGCAAATCGAGAGTGGCACTTGTGTGTCGTTCGAATAATAAGAGATGTTGTGGCTAATCGGATCGTTGGATTTTCAGATTTCGTTTTCCGTTTCCGAATTGCTGAATAAAGGGATCTTGTCCGTGGAAACGTAACGCTAGTATGTTTTAAATAAATGAAACTAATTTGTTTTCTGATACCGTATGGATCTTTTTAATTCGTGTATAAAGATAAGAAAAGGATTGATGTTGTAACGAAGGAAAGTTTTGCAGTTATGAAAAGTATTCGCTTGAAAATGATTCGATCAAAAATTTGTTGTTATTCATCTTGATTAATAAATGGAGAATTTCTATTAATTATGGATAATAAATTTAATCACAGTACGTGGTTGCTTCTGTTTTAGAGGAGGTACTTTTTATGGAGTCAATGGAAACCATTGGAAAATTCTTGACTGGTAAATATTTGTTTTACGTATTTCTATGCAGCGATGCTGAAAATATTGAGTACGACGTAAATGGAATCTCGTACAAAAATTTCGAAGTGCATAATTGGATTATGAATTTTAAAGAGAAGAGAATCGAGACGTTGTGATTTTACGTGAAGATACGATGACTAATATTCATACCGACACGTAAGTACGATATATATTTAACTCAAATCTAAAAAATTACTTAGAATTTTAATGACATCATTTCCTTTTTTTAAAGCGTGTTCATTCCGTCTTGCATTTCACTTATTGAAAACATGTCACAACGAAGGAGTATATGAACGCGATACAAAATGGACGATTCTCTAACAAACGGCACAATTTTTGATCTCGAATCCGGAGATGAGAGCCTCAAGCATTTTCCACGATCAGTTACTATGGCAGCTGCGATTTGTGCGATAATTTTTAGCATCGTCGGAGTTGCGGGTAAAATCCAGTTTCTTCAACTTTACGCTTGTAATATGTGTGATCATGAATGAGGTTCTTTAAAAATTACCTTATCGTAATTGCGTATACATTACTCTTTGTCACAAACTATAAATAGAAAAGCTGCAACGAAATTACAAAATTAATTAATCAAATATGGAAGATACAGAAAATTAAGTCATTCGTAAGTTTATGAAATACGATTTGGAGCAAAGATTAAATTTGATCATAACGTTCGTAAAAGTTTGAAAAATTTATTTTAAAGATTCTATTGTCGGAAGAAGTTCCAGAAATATTTGTTATAGTATACGAAGAAAATAGCCTACAGATGTAAGTTCATAATGGATAAACCCTTAATTGGACGTTTAAATTCTATGGTTAAGTTCTCGTTGACCCATGGGTGGCATTTCTCGGTTTATGACTTATTAACGCCCCTAATTTATGCCAGAGAGTGTCAAGAATTAGACCGATTAATATCTCCTTTTTCAATTGTTCACTTGCTTCTCTTGCACTCTCTTTATGGTGGCAATGTTTCAGTTGCAATCAGGAGAATTATTTTGAAGAAATACTTTCAGAAATTCGTTGTTAAATTTCTCTGTATATCTTTTTAAACGCAATACTATTCACATGTTTGAGAATGACAGAGCGTCGAACTAAAATTCGAATAATTAATCATTTATCTCTGAATGAAATTCTTAAAAATGAATCCTTATAGCTTCCACTTTACCCTTTTTACATTTCTTAACATTTTCTTACATTTTAGGTAATTTGGTAACGGTGATAGCACTGTTAAGATATACAAGGTTGAGACGGCATGCTACGACCGCATTTGTGATAAGTCTTAGTATTTCAGACTTGATTTTCTCTGCCGTAAATTTACCATTAACTGCGAGCAGATATTTGAAGGAGGCGTGGGTACTGGGTGAAACCCTATGCAAAATATTTCCGCTCTTCTTTTATGGGAATGTAGCAGTGTCTCTGCTTAGTATGGTGGCGATTACGATCAATCGGTTTGTATAAAATAGCTTTAATCATATTCGTTATAGACTTAGAGCATATTAAGAATTAGTCTATTATTTCTAATACTTTGGCGTATAACGAGACACCTGGTCTCGACGAAGTGCTTGGTTCAGTTTATTTTGAGATATGCTGACGAATTATACTATTGATTTTACAAAGTCAGCATACTTCTGTGGAACTTAATCGTTTATTGCTCATCTGAATAGGATCAAATGTACGCATGATAAATCCAATACCAACAGCTGCTCCTGATATTGTATTAAATTATCGGCCTCATTGAATTTGCATCGATACCTTTATTAAAAAATTACAACTATTCGTTGAAGAAATGTTTTAAAGACACAGGTCTGTCTGCTGATATTTTTTTCAAAATAATGTTTCGCATCTACTATAATATAAAATTCATCATATTTCTTCTAAACCATGGAAACGTATCGTAGTAGAGAATAAAGTTCTAAATTCGTAAGTAATTATGAAACTAAAGGAACGATACTCTTAAGAATTGAGATGAAAAATGAAATGAAAATCAAAATTTTCGCTTACATCTAACTGCATTACTAACTGCATACTAACTGCATTAACATCGATATTCTTTTTTCTATAAATATAAGGGACTTTAGCATATTGCCAAAGTGTTAGAATAAATCCGCTTCTAGTAACAATTGCAATAGCTCAAATAAATAAATAATAAATTATTGGGAAAGGAACTCTAAATGTAAAACCGATTAATCGATAAATTTCAGGTATATACTGATCTCGAGATCAGAGATATACGCTCAATTATACACCACGCAACGGATTATTCTAATGCTGATCGCCATTTGGACGCTGAGTTTCTGCCTACTTTTGCCACCATTACTCGGTTTTTGGGGGACACTCGGCTTAGAACCATCTACATTCTCCTGTACGATTCTAAAGAAGAATGGTGCGAGTCCAAAGAAATTCTTGTTCGTTCTAGGATTTGTCGTGCCTTGCGTGGTAATAAGCGTATCTTATCTTTGCATTTATTGGCGTGTAAGAAAGAGCAGAAAGAATCTGGAGGCTCATACCGGAGCCTCCAGGAGGAAAACTGGAGGATTTCAACGAAGAGAGGATTCCAGAGTGACCAGATTGATGTTGACCATATTTTTGTGTTTCCTTCTGTGTTTCATGCCACTGATGCTGGTCAACGTGATCGATGACAAAATAAAAGTCCCGGTTTTCCATGTGATAGGTTCTGTACTTGCGTGGGCCTCCTCTGTAATTAATCCTTTCATCTATGCTGGCACTAACAAGCTGTACAGAGAAGCCTATAAGCAACTTTTGTGTCCAGTTTCTAGCAAACTACCGACCACTGGACCGAAACCGACGCATTCTCATTCGAGTAAAGTATCGTCACCTCAAGCCACTTAAAATTCAATAACTTTATATTCCAATCGACGGTTTATTGTTGTTTGAAAGACCATTTTTTATCTACTTGGGTACTAATAAATATCACGACATAGGTATATCGAAAATTATTCGAAATTTGAGTAATAAAAATATTCTGAAGGTATTTTCGTGACATCTAAATTATCTAAACTGGTTAATGGTAGAAGCGAAACAAGTGAAAGATGTTTAAAAATTTTAGAGTAGATAGTAATAGTAGTAGAATAAGTACTTTGACCAAAGTTGTATATTTTATTAAAAAAGAAGTTTATGTTTCAATTATCTATAGCGAAACTTCTCTCGATTAATTTATGATCTTTTGAGGAATGCGGATAAACAAATCCTTGCGAGGAGCAATAAGTGTACGTGATTATTACAAATAATTCAGCTTAGTTTTAGTTCGTTGGGCATTTATTAGGATAAATTTAAATAATGATTTTTGTAACTTAACTTCATATTGCAAACAATTGTATCTGTACATTAATATTAATATTGCTTCTTTATGCTTATGTTAATAACAAAAGTAACATAAAGATTGAAAAACATAATACAAGTATTATACTTGCTAGATTAATTGTTGCGAAACTAATTAGCGTAGTAACGTTAAATTATAATTTTTTCATTTACAAGATTTCTGTGTACGCGATACTGAGAAGCACATGTACAAAGCATAAAATCTCACACTAATATTCTATGTAAATATATTATAGGAAATAAGTTATGATAAATAATACTATTTAGAATGAAATACGTTATGTGTCGTATTTTCTAGTTATAATAATTTCTGTAAAGTCTGATCTATGAAATAAAGCAAAAACCAATAAATTTTATATATACATATTAAGTAATATAGAAATCACAATATTATAATACTTTCTCTACTTCTTGTTCGATTTTAAAGTTTAATAGTAAAACTTTGTATAATTCCAGTTTATCTCATTTTATCTATCGACAATGATTTATTATTTTTAGATAATGTCTACACGGAAACCTAGATATAGCATAGGTGTATTACCTAATAAATCTTTTTATCCTACTCTACTATTTTGTGTCATTTCCAACATTACCGATTGAGCGCAGAATGAGATTCAACCATCGACAGAGTACAGAACCTTCGATGTTCAATTCCATTTCTGGTGATTAGAATTAAAGTTGAATAAAAACGTAATCGCGCTCGCAACCAATCAAATTGTATCATTTGCTATATAATTTAAAATTGCATCACCTGTAATGAAAATAGTAATTAAATATCAAATAATATCGATTGCACGGGTCTCACCGTGTGGAGGTTGCTGCGTATGGAGACCTACTTTAACCACATTTTACCCATACGCTTTTCACGTACGAGAATTTACCCACCTAAGATATAAATTTGTAAATAAATTCTCAATTATAAGCAACCTTTAATATCACGCTCTCAGTTCAAAACTCAATAACTGATTCTTATACAGGTTGTGTAGAAATGAAATATAAAAACCATCGTAGCGTAATTTTACGCCTCTGGATTGATAGAAATTGATAAAAAAAGTTCGTGCAAAATTGACTTTGAGCATGATTTTCAAGGTCAGCATTTTTTTTTATCGTAGTATATTCTATTTATCAGGGAAAAGAATGTTAAAGTTTTAATAATTTTTAAATGGCTTTATTCACAATATGTTTACATTCTGCAGTCAGAACGTAGATTTATTTGCATGTAGATATTATTGCCCTAGATCCGCCATGTGAGGAACAGGTTTGCGTTTTATCCAAACATTTTGTTTAACGATTGTCGTACCGATTGGCTATAGCGAGATGAAGGCGTATACCAGAGTGCATACAATGGATGAAATGACAACTCTGGCGTGGTATAATTTCGCATAATTCAGTTAAAAGGTATGAGCGTAAAAGTCACAAATATATTGCACTTGTAATTGATGTAAGTAAAAAGATACAGCCAATAATATAATATCCAATAATTCCTGCCCATACGTTTATGGCGAATCGTTCGTGGTTAAATCCATCAAACATTGCATGTAAATTTCTTTAAGATCAAATCCAGGCATTTCGTCCGTAAACTTTCATCCGTAAATAATACACGTTAATAATAATAATACGTTATAAAAAGTGCAGAATCCATTGCAACTTATGTAGCACTCAATGGCAAAATCTTCGTCGAATGCATAGTTATTTGTATACAATACTAATTCCTGATCACTTAGTTGTTAATTTAGCCGCTGAAAATCGCATTGTCACGGAATATCTTGCGAACGCAGAGATCTCCCATTATTCCCATATTCTGATGCTCTTGATTTCATTGCTTTGTAAATAGCATGCTACTTTCTTATTAAATGTGAATATAAATGTAAATACATTGTAATAAAGCCAGTTTGAAAATTATTAAAACTGTAACATTTTCTTCCGGAAAACGAGGTCATTTATGACCTATGGTTGGTTTAATACTTTCGTTCTTCGTGATGAGTAGAATACGTTGCAATAAAACGATTTTCACTTTTCAGTTAGTGATACTATATGCTTTGTCTTCCGCTCGGCACGACGGAACCGCTTTATATTATACGTATGCGATTGTTAGTCGTCAGCATTGAGTATCACTGTCTCCGTCGCCGCATATTTTGCCAAACTATTTGGCTTTAATATTAGAAACAAAACATGATTGCACTTTCTAATATCATTTGGAACACAAATTTTTCTAACGTATACCATTTTATTCGGAGAAGTCGACAAAATTTTTTCGTTTCAATAGCAATCGAATAGGAGCTACAGTAAAAGCACAAAACATTTTCAAACTTGAAAATTTGCAATTTGAAGAAATCTGTATCCAACTCACAAATATTTAGAAGCATCGTGTATCAAAGGTTACAAAATCGGAAAAAAATTCAAATTTGTTTATCAGTGTTATTTGAATCTATAATAATCATAGACTTTTCGGGATCTTTTTACAATTTATATCCAAGCAAACTCCTATCAAGATGTAAGTCTACAAGACATTAAACTCTTTCATTACTGCTAGCTATCGTTACATATCTATCACTTAACTCATATAGTTTGCAGTACACTGCAGAACACTTTCCATGCATACCTGTCTGTAGCTTCTCTTTGATAAATGGAAATAGGCATCGTCTAAGAAACAGTTATTATTTCGTTGATTCTACATATTCGAAGTACACGTTGTATTTTTACGAAGCAGTAAAATAATTACACCCATCGACGAATCTTGATTACATGGTATACAAGCTGCGTGTTATTTATCGTGCATTATTAATGTCCCGTTTGATGGAATACGAAGAAAAGTACGGTACCATTCTAAACCGATAGTAACATTGAACATCATCAACCGACAATACTTTATATTTTGCAACGTGTTAAAAAATACAGCAAGCTTTTATGGTACAAGTACCCTATTTGTGTATGTGTGTATGTACTTTGATTGCAAAGTACCGTTCGCATTACATTCTTACTCTTCGTGAATTACTGGTCTTCGCGTGAAAAATAATAGAATAGACTTACTTAGACGGTAAAGCTAGAATAGAACACCTAGTGTACCGTACTAACGTCTTTTTAATATACACGTAGTCGACGTAAAAACAAGATGGGAAAACGAGTTGCACAGTTAGAGAGAGCGATTTTCTTCACGAAACTCAGCGTCGCTTTGACGTGTTCCTGGCCGCCTTCTCCTTTGACAACTAAAAATCGACTTCTGTTATTTAATACATTATGGTGCACGGCGTTTGCTAGTTCTGTGGCGTTATTCTTACCATTGTTGGCCGCGATTTACGAGTACTACAAAAGTCCTATTATTCTTGGAAAAACAGTGAGTCTTGCCTCGGCTGTTGCTCAAGTGGTAATCAAAATGATAATATGCCGTTTGCAGCAGAGACGTTTTCAAGTAAGTCGATTATTCTTTTTCGGATAAGGCACAAATAAAATTGTTTATTTTCCGTAGCTGCTTGAGTATGACATTCCTGTGTATTTATATTCTTTGAATTTTATTTTACTCGCGTATCGCCGTATCACTCTATTTTATTATCTATTCGTAGCAATTATTGGTTTCCAACTTTCAAATCAAAGCAAGAGAAATGTAATCATGTAATCATAATTCCTAATAATAATGTAATGATATATAATAATAATAAATAGAGGATCGATTAAAATATTTTAATTAAGCGTTGTCGGTAAAATAATTTCAGATGTTGTACTTCGATATGGAAAATTTCTGCAAGCACGCCACAAAAACGGAAAGAATGGTGCTGGAGCGATACGTGGATAAATATAAATATTTCCATTGCATTTACATACTATGGTCTTTCATAACCACGGCTTTCGTCATATGTAGCCCATTATACTCGTCTCAAACGTTTCCCACGCATGCGATATATCCGTTTTCAGTGAAGCACCAACCATATAATAGTGTAATTTTCTTTCATCAATCGTTGGTTGGTTTCCAAGCATCGTCAGGTATGGGCATCGATACTCAAGTTGCTCTTCTTTTACGATACGCAACTGCCAGGTTCGAGCTTTTAGGAATCCAATTACGCAACGCGAAGAATAACAGTGAGCTCAATGTCTGCATACAGAAACATATTGAACTTTTAAGGTATAATATTACAAACTATTTTATGTTGAAATGACTGTCAAATATAATACTATACGATGCGTCTGTTACGCGTTAGAATAATCATTCAACTATATCTATAAAGCCCCGTTTAGATTAGTCAAGTTACTCGAATTTGAGCAAGGAACTTGATCTTCAATTCGAGTTACTTGATTTTCATGTACTTTGTAATTATTAAGACCAAGTTATTTGACCAGTATTTACTTTTTGTCAGTAGCACAGTTTCCGTGTTAATTAAAAATATTGTGTGTAATAATACGTAATTTGCATAACTTCGATATACATATTTAGGTATACGAAAGAAATCCGCTTATCTATCAAGTATCTAGTTCTGGCGACAATCGCAACAACTACTATCGCCGTGATTTTTGGTAGCTTAAACTTAATCGCAGTAAGTAAACGTTTCTTACTTTAAGTACGATAGTTGAATATATAAATGATGGTTTTGAAATTTTATATAGAACCAACCGTTAATTTTGAAAACTCTATACGCTATCGTAGTGTTCAGTGCCAGCGTGGAACTTTTCATGTACGCTTGGCCAGCCGATGGAATGATGCGTATGGTAATGAAATAATCATAGTGCATATTTCAATTAACAGCGTGAAACGATGAATTTCATTTTATCGTAGAGTGCGAGAGTTGCTACAAGCGTTTACGACACGGCTTGGTATAAGAGAGATATCAGCGTGCAAAGGAAAGTATTCCGCATTATTTTGAGATCTCAAAAACTTGAAACTATCGGGATCAGCGGTGTTGTACCGCAACTTTCGCTGTCTCATTACGCGAAGGTAGTATGTTTGTTGCATTATTGCATTCATGATTAGGTACTAATTATTTTCTTATCTCTTCTAGTATCTATACACATCTTTATCGTACTTTAACGCACTGCGTATTATGGTCGGAGATCCATCTTCACTTTAAGCTCTATGGAGGAAAATATATTACGAAAGATATCCATGGAAGTAATCGCAAATTGTATCTATGAGAATCTTCATGAAAATTTGTCTTTCATGTAAACAATATGTAGTAACTGATGGATTCTTAGAGTAAGGACAAGTAACGCTGGTAGGTTCAAAGTTTAATGTATTTTAAGAAGTGATATTCAATAACAAGAGGACCGACTACGATATCGTCGCACGTCGATGCACACTCTGTGTCCGCTCAATTCGCACTCTGCTTCTCGACTGACTCTCTGGCCGTTGCAGCATTCTTGCGTCTTTTGCTAGGCCCACGGCACACGTGTTCCGCAGACGCTCGTAGCCAGGGTCACGTAGGTCTTTTCGGCGAAG
The DNA here is from genome assembly GCF_024542735.1 of Bombus huntii. NCBI lineage: Eukaryota > Metazoa > Arthropoda > Insecta > Hymenoptera > Apidae > Bombus > Bombus huntii. Next base: position 15,564,659 of record NC_066245.1, on the reverse strand, counting down.
CTATTTATTTGAAGGACCCGATAACGCATTGATGGAGCCGACAGCGCCTCGGCTCTCGCGACATTGTCTGTAGTTAGCTCGACGTTTCTTAGGCCCTTCTCCCCGATACTACAAATATACATATGTCGGATCACGATTCGAATTTTGGGCGCGCGACGACTCTTCATGTGGACTAGCCATCGTTTCACAAAGCCGAGATTTTATTTACACGTATATACAGGTCTATCACTAAGCTTAACAAATAATAAGTACAACTAACAATAAGTCTAACAAACACTAAGCCTAATGAATAATACGATCTACGAATAATTAAATTAAATAATACTATTAGCAATGTTTGAGTTCAAACGAATCCACGGTCACCGGGATAACTCCTTACTAAGCGAAACTAACTTAGACGCAAATGCGATCGTCGAAAATGCTCGATGTATCACTCTCCAAGGCAATCGCAAGAATGCCAGCCTCGTGGAGATTTTTCTTCCTGTACGATTGCATTTTGTTTTCTATACCCGTTTGGAAGCATCGAGAAGGTTCCAAACGCCGTTGCTAGGCACACTCGTTGGAAGCATCGAGAAAGTTCCAAACGCCGTTGCTAGGCAGTTTCTGCCTGGAGTTTTGATTACTAATACAATGTATGTCCCATTGCATCGGCACCTCCGAGGCAACATCACACGTGGCTAGGCCCGCTCTCGAGGCCGCATGCCGCCACAACCACATTTCTCGGAAAACACATACAACCACTCCAGACCTCCGTTAGATAAAACATCCATCCCGTGACCGTGGCTACGTTCAGCGACCGATTGTCACCTCGAACCCAATCTCGCTTATTACAAATCTTAAGCAATTACAACTATAATAAAATCTAGGCTAAGGTACTAGAGGATGTTCCCAAGATTTCCAAGGATAGGCTTCGGCTTTCCTTTCATCTCCGACACATATATGAAGAAGTTATGTGACGTACAAAGATTCAGATGGCCAATTTACTGCAGCAATGGAGTTTTCTTCTTTTATTTTCTACAAACATGATTATGTTACTATTGAGAAACGTTAAGTTGGTACGATCCTACAAGCTAAGTTGGTACGACTCCTAACGATGCTCTTTTGTCTTAGGAGTCGACCACGTGTTAATTATCTAAATACATCCGGTGTGTTCAGACGTTTTGTACGAGGTGGTGAAATATAGAAAGTAAAATTCGATCTGAGTGAATCCATTAAATATCAACCCCAGACCTATATTTAATAACAGTTACCGAGAAATTACCATATAACGACGGACGAAGAGGATATGAATCCCGAGGAAGAAGTAGAAGAGAACCAACAATACGAATTAACGCCATCACTGGAAGACTCGTCACAATTACCATCGGATCAGAACTTGGACTAAAGCGATATTTAATAGACATGGGTGCTGGAATAAACATAGTCAAACGCTCAGAAATCATTTCCACTCCGTTAACAGACGACAAGAAAACATTCTTTATGGACAATGACAAATACGAGACAGACGAATACATTTACCTTAGAATCTGTGACAAAAGAAACAAATTCTACATAGTACCTGACGATTTCCCACTAATTGAAAACGGAATCATAGAGTTATCAATGCTGGAAAACTATCGATACAAAATTACAAACGACCAAATCCAATTCAACGATCATGTATTCTTATTTCAGCCACCACAGGTAATTTCTCCAGGACGAACCAAAGTCGAAACAATTTATCTGGACAAGAGACCAACGCGAGTATGCTTCTGCAATACTGGTGAGCAACCAATACCAATTTCTAACGATCTTTCTAATGAAGTTGATCTCGAACAAATTCAAAAATTCAAAAACATAATTAGAACAAGCCATATTGAAAACAACTTCCGCATTCCTATCGAAAAAATCCTCTTACACTACACTGACGTATTCAACTTAGACACAGGCACTTTACCATGCACCGATTTAACAAAACACATCATCACATTGAAAGAAAACAAAATCATAAATACAAAATCTTACAGACCACCCGAAGCACACAAATTAGAAATCGAAAAATAAATCAAAGAAATGTTAAACAAAAACATAATCGAAGAATCAGACTCACCATACAATAGTCCAGTATGGATAGTCCCCAAGAAATCGGACGCCTCCGGAAAACAAAAATGGCACATAGTGAAAGATTTCTGTAAATTAAACGAATTAATTGATCAAGACGCGTACCCTTTGCCAAACATATACTCTCACAATTAGGAAACGCGAAATTCTTTTCCGCACTAGACCTCTCTTCTGGCTTTCATCAAATACCAATGGACGTAACGTCAAAGAAATATACAGCTTTTAGTACGCCTCAGGGACACTTTCAATACAATCGAATGCCATTTGGATTAAAAAACGCCCCAGCTACATTTCAACGCATGATGGACACAGCACTTCGCGGTTTATTAAATAAATATTGCTTCGTTTATCTAGACGACATAATAATATTCGGAAGTACGATTCAACAACATAACGACAACCTTGCCATTGTATTACAGAGATTAAGAGAATTAGGACTAAAGATTCAACCAGACAAATGTGAATTCTTAAAACCAGAATTAGAATACCTTGGACACATTATCACACACGAGGGAATAAAACCAAATCCGAAAAAGATAGAAGCAGTCAAAGAATTCAAAATTCCCAAAAACCCAACCAACGTAAAATCATTTTTAGGACTAGCAGGATATTATAGAAAATTCATACGTAACTTTTCAAAGATAGTCAAACCTCTGACCGACCTGACAAAGAAAGACATACCCTTTCATTGAACAGACAAACAACAAGATAGCTTTCAAACTCTCAAAGATGCATTATGCAAAGCCCCAGTATTGACATACCCCAACTTTAACGAAACATTTACATTAGCAACCGACGCTTTTAACGAAGGAATAGGCGCTGTTCTTTCACAAAGCGACTACCCTTGTTGTTACATCTCCAGAACACTAAATCCTCCCGAAAGAAATTATTCAACCACTGAAAAAGAACTCCTTGCAATCGTATGGGCAGTAAAACGTTTAAGACAATATTTGCTAGGGAGACATTTCCTCATAAGAACCGACCACCAAGCTTTAACTTGGCTTAAAAACTGCAAAGATCCCTCATCACGACTGATTAGATGGAGATTAAAGCTAGAAGAATACGATTACGAAATACAATACCACAAGGGAAAGGATAATACGGCTGCTGACGCACTCTCGAGACAAACTATCAATAATTTGACGACTGAAGACAATCTCCTTGACGAGTATAACAGATGGGAACAAGACACCGACAGACTTCCTAAACTACTAAAGATAGTCCCCAACGAAAAATCCTTCTTCCAAATAACAAAAGAAACTTTAGGACCCTACGACAAAAAGAAATGGTTAAAGAAGATCGTAGAATGAGCTACAAAACATGAAAAGTTAGGCATAGGAGACAAAAACTTCGATGAAATCGAAAAGACACGAATAAAAATATTTTTGATGTATGTTAACGACAAAATAGAAGAAATAACCTTTGCATACGACCCGATTCAAATTCTAACAGACGAACAAGTTGACGCGATTATAAAAGAAAATCATAACGATGTTTCAGGACACTTAGGTATACAGAAAACTTACGCAAAAATCAAAGAACGATTTAAAATCCCACATTTGTTCTCAAAAGTAGAGGAATTTATAAAAAATTGCGTAGCATGTCAAAAACAGAAACTTGTCAGAATCCGCGCGAAGGAAATTCCCGTAATACCCCCACTAAACCAAACGAAAAAATAGCAATGGATATAATAGGTACCATGCCGAAAACTAAACGAGGAAACCAATATATACTCTCTACTCATGATGATTTGACCCAATTCCTGATATTAATACCTCTCAAGACACAAAGAACCGAATCCATAATACATGCCTTATTGAATCATTACATTTACATCTTCTCAGTACCTAAAACTATACTAACAGACCAAGGACAGAACTTTATTAGCGAACTCATGACGAAATTCGAAGAAGCATTTAAAATAAAACATATAAAAACGACCAGCTTTCAGCCACGATCTAATGGATCCCTAGAAAGAACACACGCAACGGTAAAAGACATGATACGAACAAGTCTAAACGACTAAGACAAAGAATGGGACGAAGTATTAAACTTCACATGCTTAAGATACAACACAGCAATACACGATGCAACCGGTTTTTCACCTTTTGAACTAACCTTTGGACGAAAAGCTAACTTCCCATCCTCAATATCCAGAACCTCCAACTACACGTATGAAGAAATGTTTACACTATGGAAAAAACAATTGGATAAATACGGAACACTAGCTAGACAAACATTTGAACAAAGTAGAAAACGCTATATGCGAGATCAACAATGAAAAATCATTAAAACACAAACGGTATTTGAAGAAGGAGACGCGATTCTTGTGTATAATGATCACAAAACAGATAAATTGGACGATGAATGGTTAGGTCCTTACCACATCGAAAAAGCTATGACTTCTTATTACGAAATTTTAATCAATAACTAAATTAGGAAGATACATGGTAACAGAATTTGTTACGACCGTTCGCGGAGAGACGCGGTCGCGAGGAAAACGCGTCAGCGAGAGGCGTAAATTCTCGCTACGATTCGGTGAATCGACGCCGCGAAGTAGTCGTTCCCCTGTTTCGGTTAGGATAACAGAGGTGGTTGATATGAATATGACACAGTAGTAAGTTATATTTCACCGTTTATTCCACAACTTATAACGAGGATAGTTACACTGGTGCGTATGTACGAGATGAGTGACTGAGTGATCTGCGGGTGTGTATACCCGATCGAAGGATGTTGACCGTTCGAAGGATGCAAAAACAGTACTGTCTTGAGACGATGCTGTGACGGAGGAAAGCTAAGGATGGGTGTGTCTAGCGCACGGGACCATCGGATTTGTTCGTGACGATGTTATTTAGGAGAGTGAGGGAATAGGCTTCGTTTTTAATTGGTTCGACGAAGGGTCTTAACCGCCCTCGAGAGAAAGTGGTTAGTGGGAGGAAAGTTGCAGCGTACGTGACAAAAACTAACTTTCCCTTTTTCGCCGTGGTAGACAATAGTCTTTAGAAATTCCTCCGAACCAGATGTTTGTTTCGTTTGAAGGACCTTTTCTAGGAAATCTATGAAATTTATGGAAGGTCCTTGAAACTATGGAGGATACGCTGGGAGTATTCGAAGACATCTGGTTGCCATATTGCCTGCGGTGTGTGGCCTCGGCTAGGTAGAGTGTTACGCGACGTAACAGAATTAAACCATACTTTTCAGGACGCTCATCTCATGCACAACCCTCGTGCTCGGATTAGAATTAATACCGATCGAAAATAACGCGATTTTCCACGAGAAAATATCTAGAGGCTATTTGTATAATGAAAAAGTTAACGTATATATAGGAATAGATGTAAGCGATATATTTAACCACATCGATATGTTAGGAAAACACATAACAGAGACCCAAAAACATTGTACCACCCCATGTCAAGTAAAATCAGAGATACTTTCCTTAACCAACAAGTTCAATAACATCAAAACGCTAGGAACACGTTTAAGATTATTAACTCATTCTAGAGTTAAGAGAGGATTAATAAACACTATAGGTTCAATCAGCAAAACACTTTTCGGAACCTTAGATTCTGACGATTTACAATTGATAAATCAGAATATCGACAAACTATTTAGCGAAGGAAACGAATTAGAAACCATTGTAGCTAACCAAACCGCTCTAATTAGGGGAATCCTAAACACCGACAGCCTAAAACAATTAGAAAAAGTAAACGGGAACATACAAAATAAAATAAATTAAGTAAACAAGGTAGGACTTCTAAGAGTCAAGACTATTTCTATAGAAAGTGCTTTGTCAGATCTACACTTTCAACTCGATGAAATATTCAATTTAATTTTACTAGGAAAACAAGGAATTATTAGCCCCTAGATTATAAATCATCACACTTTCTTAGAACAATACGCTAAGGCTTTAGGAAATCACATCATAAATGAAGGATTTTCACCAGAAGAAAATAATTTCCAAAACATTTTAGACGTCTCTACACTCACACTGTTTGTCCAAAGCGAAAAGATCTTCTTTAAAATTTCAATTCCAACGATAATTGACTCAGAATGGGAAATAGAACAGGTGTACTCCATATCGACTCAAAAGAACGGAGCATTTCTCGCATTAGTCGAACGTCCGATATTTTTCACCTCAGGATTAACTTATATGGATATAGACCAGATGTATCTGGACAAGCAAAGTCGAATCAAACACGAATTGTATATTTGCAAACAAATTCAACCCATACATGATAGATGTTCAAAACACGAATGCGCATCCGAAATAATTAGTGTAGACAATACCATGAGATTTTGTAAATTCACAGTCTATAAGATCGTAGAAATAACTTTTATACCACTCAAAAACGAAAATCGCTACATAGCTATACCAGAAAAACCAATAGAACTCAATATATTCTCTAAAAAAAGACATCAAATTGTCAAACTGAAGCAGCCCTCTCTGTTGAAAACTAGAATAACTGTAGATATATTGTATGGAGACAATAGAGAATATGGATTCTCATATGAGAATCAGTGGCAATCCCAAGAGCATTTCTTACGATATTAAGATCAAAATTATAAATATAACTAATGACATAGATTTATCCTCAATGCTTGATACCTTAGAAAAGACTCCTAAAATAATGAGCAACCTAAACGGTTATACTGATACCTTGAATCAAATAGAAGATAGAGCCAATCAATTAATTTTTTCGCACAGAATGACACACATTAAAACTTGGGGTCTCACTACGTTGCAAATAATAGGATATATATCCATTGGACTCATATGCTTGTATCTGATTAATAAGATAAGAGTGCCAAAGCTATGTATTCACATATTTTGCTGCAAAATTAAGAAAAACACTGTTAGTAACACACCTAACGTTAGTATTGCAACACCTTCCGCCCCTATAAACATTTACACACCGAAATTACCTGCACAACCTGGAACAGAAAGAGAATCAAGAGTAAATTTTGAATTATCAACACCGCCCAAGGCCAAATTTCATCCATCGATTCTGAAGAAACGCAAGAACTTAGAGGACTAAGTTCACTCTACGAAGGGGGGAGTGTAACATCGCCAGAAATCCGCCGACCTCAGGATATGCATATAACACCTAGTCATGCGATAGCGGTGAGAATAGACAGTAACTGAATTCCCACTCGTGAGATATGTGAATCATAGTGAGGAGGTAAAGATCTTAGTTTTTTAGTCAGTAAGTCAGTCTGTACTTTGCCATTGAAGTGTAACTTCGCCTTGTGAATAAAGTATACGAACGGGCTATTGTTCGTTCGCCTTTTTTTATATATATTACCTCGTCATTTATTACGCGATAACAGCAACGACACTACAGAAACTAAGGAACTGCACAAACAATCCATCAAAAATACCGAAACGCTAATAAAAATGATAAGTGAACAAAACGCAGTTCTCAGACAGCAAACGCCACAAATCACAGTCATGTTACAACTTCTTACAAACATGCTAAGCAAAAAATAAAAACGGACACGCTGAAAACAGCAGCCTAGAACTCAAACGGCCTACAACAACGGGCCCTAGAAACTAAAACATTCCTGTATAACAACAATATAGACATGTTACTTGTTTCAGAAACACACTTCACTCCGAAAAGCTATATGAAAATACCATACTACACTATATATGATACCAAACACCTCTCAGGAAAAGCACATGAAGGGACCGCAGTGATAATAAGAAACGATATCAAACATTACTTACGCAGGTAAGAAAGGAATATACCCAAGCAACCACCGTTACAGTACAAACTAGCAGCAACCACTTCCAGTTGTCAGCAGTATATGTACCACCGCGACACGAAATGACAACACAAATGTGGGAAGAGTACTTTCAACACTTAGATGACAAGTATATCACAGCGGGAGACTACAACTCAAAGCACACACTATGGGGATCAAGAATCACTATACCTCGAGGTAGAACCCTGGAAAACTACATTAGAAACAATAACCTCAATAAATTAACCACAGGAAGACCGACATACTGGCCGACAGACCTGAGCAAAATACCTGACCTACTCGATTATGCAGTTACAAAGGGATTAAACGCAAATAAACTGAAAATAATACCCAGCCTCGAGTTTAGCTGCGATAATACACCCATAATAATTACATACAGAAACAAACCAATACTTTATAGCAATTCAGAGACACTATGCAATAAAACCACCAAATGGCAAACTTTTAAAGACATAATCGAGAGCAAAAGCAACTGCAACATCCCATTGAAAACACCTGAACACATCGATCAAGCAGTAACAACACTTACAGAAATTATTCAAGAAGCACCATGGACAACCACTATACCTGAACCAACCAACAGAAAAACAAAAATAATTCCACCAGACATTCTCGAAAAAATTAGAGAAAAAAGAAAAGCGAAAGCAAAATGGCAAAAACATAGAACAAAAGAAAACAAAAAACACCTAAACAAACTCGCAATGGAAATAAAAAACAAAATAAAAGAGCACAACAACAACGAGTTCACAAAGTTCATCGAGTTACTATCTGCACACGAGAACTCTAACTACTGCCTATGGAAAGCCACGAAAAAAATAAAGAAGCCAACAAAACTAGTCCCAGCAATCAGAAAAGCAGACAACACATGGGAAAGAAGTGCCGGAGAGCAAGCTGAAGAATTTTTCAACCACCTTTACAACACATTTACACTATATAATATCAACAACAGCAACCCCAAATGCCATACGGACGAGGATGCGCAAACCACTAGTATCTCAACTGACAAACACTAACCTAACTAACTGATATACCTAAAACAGCAGCACAAGAAATTAGAAATATCTTGAAAAACCTTCCGCCAAAAGCGATAAGACTAATGACAATAATATTCAATGCAATACTAAGAATCCAATACTTTCCTAAACTATGGATACTGGCACAGATCATAATGTTACCTAAACCAGGCAAAGACCGACACCAAACTGCATCTTACAGACCAATATCACTACTTCCTGTGTTTTCCAAAATACTAGAGAAAATAATATAAGACCGCATAAAACCAGTAATAGAGAAGGAAAAATTAATACCAGATCACCAATTTGGATTCAGATCAAACACTCCACTTTAGAGCAAATGCACAGGCTCATTAACGAAATAATACTTAGATAATAATAATAAAATTAGAAAACAAAGAATACTGTGCAGCCCTCTTTATGGACATAGAGAAAGCATTTTTTTTTATTTAGTTGTTTACATTCACAATTTGTCCGATTTGGACATTTTGTAGAATTTTTTGGCTGTTTGATTATCATGTGAGTGGCTACCCCCAACGGGGTACCATCTTCATGTTTGTTAGGTTATATCCTTTATGAGATCTGTCGGGTGTTTCCTTTTTAGTCTTCTTTCTATGCTTGAAGTGTTGATCGTTTCCGCTGCCAGCCGGTTTGGGTGCGTTGCTATTCTTTCTCTGTACCTTCTTGCACATCTACTAATCTCCTCCTAGACCGTTGGTATTCCCAGGTCTTTCCGAATGTCCTCGTTTCTAACGTACCATGGGGCGTTTACTATTGTTCTAAGAATTTTAACTTGCATTGTCTCTATTTTGCTTATATGGCTCATTGTTGCTGTCCCCCATAGTGGTATTCCGTACGTCCAGATTGGTTTTATGATCGTTTTGTATATTTTTAATTTATTTTCTATACTTAGTTTGGATTTTCGATTTGTTAGCCAATGCATTTGTCTCCTTGCTGTCTGTATTTTGTCTGTTATTGATTTGATATGCTGTTTCCATGTGAGTTGTGTATCTACGTGGAATCCTAGGTATTTGACTTGCCTTGTTTGTATTATGTGCGTATCGTTAAGAAAGATGTTTGGTGGTATCTGTTTTCGCAGTGTGAATGTAATATGGTTGCATTTACTGGGGATTGCTTCAATTTCTTTAACTTGTAGCCACTTTCTATTTTTGTGATATGTTCTTGTAGTAATGTGACTGCTGTTATAGGGTTAGTGTGTCTGACTAGTACCGCTGTGTCGTCCGCGAATGTCAGTATTTTGCTATTGGTAGTTGTTGGTATGTTAGCCGTGTATAGTGTGTATAGTATTGGTCTTAAGACGCTTCCTTGCGGAACCTCTACCTTGATGTCTTTGACTTCGGAGTATGTGTCCTTGATTTTGATTTATAAGGTTCTGCTGCTTAAGTAAGATTTTATTAATTGGTATATTTGCTCCGGGAATCGTTTCCTGATTGTTTGTAGTAGGCTTTCGTGGTTTATTTTGTCAAATGTTTTCTTTATGTCCATAAAGAGGGCTGTACAGTATTGTTTGTTTTCTAGTGCTAGTATTATTTTGTTGACCAGTCTGTGCATTTGCTCTATAGTGGAGTATTTGTTTCTGAATCCGAATTGGTGATTCGGTATTAATGTTTCCTTCTCTATTATTGGTTTTATGCGGTCGTAAATTACTTTCTCTAGTATTTTAGAGAACACAGGAAGTAATGAAATTGATCTATATGATTTAGCTTGATGTGGGTCTTTGCCTGGTTTAGGTAACATTATGATCTGTGCCAGTTTCCAAATTTTAGGAAAGTATTGTATTCTTAGTATTGCGTGTATCCTATTTCGAAGCGGCGGAAACAGTTTACGTTACAGTTGCTTTCTGACTACACAGCCTTTGTAGCTTGCTGGGTGGTTTCCACCGCAGTTGCAGCATTTTACATCTGTGGCGGATCGGTATCAATAGGACGCCGACAGGTCGAGCCGCGGGTACCAACCGCCAACACTAGAGGGCTACGACGACAACGAGTCTGTCTGTCTAACTCGCTAGCGGTCGAATATACGAGCGATTGATACAAATACCGCACCTAGCGAGACTCCCTCTACGTCTAAGGCAGGGACTACCGGGCATAGCCTTACTGACGAGTCCACCGGTAGTTCCAGGACGAAACGCAAACCTCTCTTTTCATCCGCCACATTGGTGACCACCGACAACGAACACGCACCTTTGGAGAAGGAGTCAGAGAAAGGAGCCAACCACCGGACGACGAACACGCTAAGCAGGTGACCGGATACGAGACGACGACCAAGCCAGGAAGTGATGTAGCCATTGCAATAGTTCATGGGCTTCACCTCCAGCAGCACGTCAGAGAAAGAGAGACAACCATCTCGTCCCCACGACGATCAGCCTTCCATCATCGACGACGAGCCATTCCCTCTAACTTGTATCGCGCTATATAGCTTTGGGGTCATGCTATAGCGCTAGGGGGAGGCTGTGTGGCGGATCGGTATCAATAGGACGCCGACAGGTCGAGCCGCGGGTACTAACCGCCAACACTAGAGGGCTACGACGACAACGAGTCTGTCTGTCTAACTCGCTAGCGGTCGAATATACGAGCGATTGATACAAATACCGCACCTAGCGAGACTCCCTCTACGTCTAAGGCAGGGACTACCGGGCATAGCCTTACTGACGAGTCCACCGGTAGTCCCAGGATGAAACGCAAACCTCTCTTTTCATCCGCCACACATCGTTTGTTTTTCCCGTGTATGGGCAGTTCGCTGTTAGATGCATTTCTGCGCATTTGACACACGCCGGGATTCTGTTGCAGTAATTCTTTGTATGTCCGTATTGTTGACACGGCATACATTGCGGTATGTCTTTTTTGTGTCTGGGTGGCTCGACTGTAATTATTGTGTTTAGTACTTTTTTAACATCGAAAATTTCCTTGTTGTTGTTTTTGGGTTCAAGTTCTATTAGAAATAGCGGTAAAGGTTGTTTGGTATCATACCTGGTTATGTTGTTAATTGTTCTTACTTGATGCTCGATTTTAGCTAATTCCTCGCATATGTTGTTTGTGTTTGTTTTTGGGTGCAATCCTCTGATTACTGCTTTATAACTTTTATCAGTTTTGAACTGGTAAGTGTGATACTCAGCGTTTTTTTCCTTTAGTGCTTTTGTCACTTTCCTGAAAATTTCGGGGGTGTTCGTTTGTACCTTTACCTGGTCTGGCTTTGATTGTTTTATAAAATAGTTTTATTTTCCCGCCGTTTTGTTAAGTAGTTCTATGAGTGGGTCTATTATTTGGGCTTCTATGTATATCGGCGGTGGTTTGGCGATGTGGATTATTGGTTTTTCCGCTGGGTCTATTTCCATTTCTTGTGGTAGTGCGCTGAATGAATTTTGGAGAAGAATTTCTTGTAGCCATTGTTGCCTTCCCGTTTCCCCAGCCCTCCTAGTATTTGTATTTGTTGTTATTTTTCGTTTTTTACTGGGAGTTACAACCTTTCAGTTTTCATTCTGGTTTGGTGGATCGTTGATGCTGTTGTTCTCCTCGTCGTTCTTTTGTGTAGTTCCCGTTTCTGCTTCCTTTATATCTGAGCAGTCGTGGTCTTCGTTTGTTGTAACTACAGCTCTGTTTATAAAATAGGTTTCGCCTTTATTTAATATTTTGATTGGCGGTACTTGCTGCTTATTTTCCATCTTTAGGCGGTTGGCTCGGTCTTGAGTCTCTTTGTTTTTCTCACTTGTCGCACTTACGGAGGCACTGGTTCTCACGTCCGCATAGCTCGACTGCTCGGGCAGAACTGGAACAAGACATAACGCTAAACAAAACCAGAACCAGAAATAAACTACTTCACAAATTACAATCAACTAAACAAAATCTTCTCCAAACTAAACAACAAAAAATCCTTCGGCTTCGACGGCATCCCAAACATTTTATTCAAGCGCCTACCGAACAAAATAAAATTGTCCTACACAGTACTCTTCAACAATGCACTAAACAACACATATTTCTCCAGAAAATGGAAAAAAGCCAAATTGATAGCTATTACAAAAAAAGATAAAGACGGCTCATCACCCGCAAACCTACGACCTATAAGTCTCCTCCCCAACATAAGCAAAGTATTTGAAATAATCATAAACAACTCCCTAACCTCCTTCTGCACAAAAAATGACATAATCCCAGAAAATCAATTTGGCTTCCGGCACAAACACTCCACAATTCACGCAATAAACAAACTTACGTCGGACATCTGCTGGGCGCTAAACGCAAAACAACGAGTAGTCGCCTGCTTAATAGACCTCGAAAAAAATTTCGACACAGTCTGGATCCCGGGTTTCATATACAAATTGACCAAGAAAACTTTCCTAAATACCTAATTAAAACAGTCTGGGACATGATCACAAGCAGAACATTCGTAATGACCGAAGGTTCACACACATCAAGCAAAGAATTCTCCATAAAAAACGGTCTGCAACAAGGTACAGTAAATTCCCCGTTACTTTTCAGTATTTACAAAAGTGACTTACTAAATCTCTTTAATCTCAATACATCCACCCATAAACGCTCTATAGCCTTCGTAGATGACCTAATCATCTACGTAACAGGCCGCAAAACCAAAACAATAAAAACGGAACTCCAAGAATTTTTTGAGAAAATAAACGACTATTACCACGCATGGAAACTAAAAATCAACACAAGCAAATGCGAAACCATACTGTTTAGACCCAAGTCAAGTGAAATCGGCCCAATAGAAGGAGAATACTGCAAAAAATTCCAACTAAGAGAAAAAACAAACAAAGGGGCACTCGTACCACACAAAAATTGCGTAAAATAGCTAGGAGTAAATATAGACTACAAATTAAACTTCAAGCAGCACACCGAAATTCAACTTGCTAAGGCCAATAAAGCATTCTGGAAAACAAAAAAACTATTCTACTCCAAACATCTCGACAGCAAAGTAAAAATACTATGCTACCAAGCACTAATCAGACCGATCATAACCTACGGCTGCCCAATCTGGTACAACATATCAGCCTTCCAAATGGAAAAAATTCGCATATTCGAAAGAAAATTGCTTGAGTACTTACAGATCCGAACACAGCGGATTCAAAAAATATGTAAAAAACAAAATAATCTACGACCTAGCCAACATTCACCGCATAGACTGCCACATCCTAAAGCTAATAAGAAACCACTTCGCGCAAGCTGCAAAAATAAAAGAAAACAGCTTAATCTTCAGCTGCTTATTTCCAAACGACGCATATTACAAAAACACGCTGACAGCAGACTACATCCTCCCAGAAGCTTTCCTATACCTAGACGAAAAAAACTACTTCCAAGACCAAAATAATATCCCAATAATCTATCACATAAAAAGAAAAATAGGGATCAAAACTATACTCTACGAAGAAAACTTAAATGGACAGACCGCAGACACTAGGTGGAGATACAACATGGCTCTCCTTCTGAAAGACACTAAAGACAAACACAGAAAAAACACAAAAAAATATTGGTGGATACCGAATCCATAATAAAATAAAAGAGAAAACCATTAAACCGACAGAACTCAATTCTGCCGCCGTATAACACAGGTGTAAACTGTAAATATTGTAAATTTTGTAAATAAACCTATTTGACATCCCCCTCCCCCGACCTCTCCCTCTCTCCCTCATTCCGTCCCTCCCCAAAGTTACACAGCACTCAAAAAGTAGACTACCAAAGCGTCCTGTTTTGCGACCAAGTTTTCAGGACAGAAACAATCAAATAAAAACAAAATCACATAAAAGCTCCGCTCCCCAGCGACTTAAATCCAAAGATTGTATTAAACACAAAAAATGTAAAGCGCCGACACATAATATAGTATGGCTACGTCGTACCGTCGCGTATCGGTACCTTTGCCTAACACATCATTATCAAAATTCATAGTTTATTGTGAATACCCAAATATACTACAATCGTATCTTGGTTTAAATAAACGTTATTAAAAAAAAAGCACTGGAAACACTCGTTCCCGGCCGATCACGAAAGTTAAGCAGCCAGCGGTCACGGAGCGGTCTAGGATGGGTGGACCGCTGACGTGAGGTGTTGACGAAGACGAGACGCGCCGAAGCCATTTTTCGTCTTTGGAGTTGGGCCCCTCTGGGGCGCTGGATAGTCGAAGCACACAAGGCAAAAAGCCTCCGGTGAATATCAATAAGGGGAGACAGCGCTAGGGACAATGTCAATTCCAATGCCCCTAACGTCAATTCAATAGTCAGGAAGTATTAGGACTGGCTAGAACAAAAGAACGCGGGAAGGGGGTGCAACTGAAGTTAATTCATAAGAGGTTCCTGGAGCACCCCTGTCATATGCGTAGGATGGTCATCGTGGAGTTTTAGTCGGTAGGAGTCCGACACTACTCTGCTGTTACGCAATTATTGCAACAGCGGAGTGTCCATGAGCAAAAAAAAGAAAAGAAAGGTTCCAGTTCTATTAAGGGGGGGGGGGGGGAGAAGGTTTAGAAATTTTTTTATTTTTTTAATTGAATGCATAACATCTGAAGAATATTGTGTCAAAATTTCAAGTCGATTGAAGCAAAATTGACGAAGTTACGAGTATTTTTATACATGTCGGATTTTATTACCTACCCGACCCGAGCGTGCTATTGCTACCTGGCAAACGTTTTTTTCTCTATATAATACCTAATCTTACCCCCCCAGATCTATTTATAGTATTTAATGACTTAAGTACAAACCTCCTTATACCTGTACTGTATATTTTGTCAGTGTAGAGTATAAAATTTAGTGTAGGAGTAAATATTCTATCGAGCAGACGTACACGTGCGTACCTATTTTCGCATCATTTTGGCTTCATTTTCATTAAGTTTTGTGTTAAATTATTATTAAAATGCCTAAAAAAGTTACAAGATCTAATGGACAATCAACTGGTTCGAGATTATATCGACCTAGAAAAATTGTACCTCCGCATAAACGTAAATACGAAGGCACTTCAACAAGTAGCGCGTCAGCTAAAAAAATAAAAGTGACCGTTGAAGATTAAGTTACGAAGGACTTTTCAACAATTGCTACGCTAGTGAAGTCTGTGAAATATGATGGAAAAGTAAATTTTCATTCGACTAAGAAAGAAGGCCTTGGATTTAACATCAAAGTGTCGTGCGAATACTGTAAACAGATTACAAATGTTTCGTCTAGTGCAAGAATAAACTCTGGTACTTTCGATGTTAATTATCGGTTTGTTTTCGTGATGAGGATATTAGGCCTTGGATTAGTTGGCTGTGAAAAGTTCTGCGGCTTGATGGATTTGTCTAGTAGGTTTTTATCAAAACCGACGTGCAATGATTACGTGAAAGAAATGTGCTCGACTGTAAGAGAAGTAGCGAATCGATTTTTTTAATCTGCTATAAAAGAAGAAAAAGCAGTAACAGCCGAAGAGCTATCATGGATGATAGCAACATCCTCTATGGACCTGACATTGATGATTCAGTGTGAGGTAAGCCGATAAAATTCGCTTATGAACGTTTTATACCAGATTTTTTAGTGTTCAAAACTTTGTTTTCCCCACAACTCACGTTTTCAAAGTCGGTGCCCCCAATTACTTCAAAACTACTACACCAATTCTTTCGAAATTTTGAACACTATTTCTGTACATAATTTTCAAGGTAACATTTTTCCAAATTTGTTAAATATTTTTATTTTACAATAACCAATTAGCCGCAAATTTTCGCACAAAATCGCGTTTTTCCCTTCAAAGTGTTCCAAAAAAGTGAAAAATTGAAATTTCGAAAAAACCTTCGCAGCATTACCTGGGAAAAACTGTTACCTAACGAATGAACTTCAACTTTTTGATTTTAGATGATCCAGAACCAAGTTCTGAGGGGCACCGCAATTATACTTTTTTCCGAGACACGTCCGAATAATTGCTGCCATTGCCGTATTTTTTAATATTTCTCCATGAAAATTTTATACAATATTCTTCGAATATTATACTTTAATGTACTATTGGTTTTAAAAAAGAGATTTTAACTGTGTCGTCACAAAAAATTCACAAAGCATGCCTTTTTTTTGTACGAATTAACCTCCCCCCCCCCCTTAAGAATAATGGTAATGGTTGCTTCGTATCGTATCTTGTCATATTGTTTATTGCTCTTGTTTGGTGGCCAATTTTTGCTAGTTCGTTACTTAATTTTTTTGTGTTAATTTTTGGAAGTAATCCTCTTATAACTATTTTGTAGCTCCTTTCCGTTTTGAGCTGGTACGTGTGGTGTATAGCGTTTTTTCCCTTTAATTCTTTTATCACTTTCCTATAATTTTCTGGGGTGTTTGTTTGAATTTTTAATTGTTCTAATTTTGTTTGTTTTGTTGTGTAGTTTTCCTTCCCAACTATATTGTTTAGTCGATCAATAAGCGGGTCTATTATCTGGGTCTCGACAAATATTGGTGGTGGTTTTGTAGTGCGTGTTGATTGAGTTGTGGTTTTGGTTGTTGGGTCGTCGTCTATTCCGTTAGTGAGCTGAAGGAGTTACATAACGGTAATTCTTGCAGCTAACGCTGCTTTTCTGTATCTGGATTTCCTGTTATTTTTCGTTTCTTGTTATAACTTGCCACCTTCCAGCTTTCATTCTGTTGGGTTAGTTAGTTATTGGTTTTATTCTCTCCATTGTTTGGTATTATTTCCATTTCAACTTCGTTTGTAACTGAGCATTCCTGTTCTTCATTTATTGGTTGGCTTGGTTTTGATATGTTTGTTGCTTTATTTATGTAGTATTGTTCGTCTTTACTAATTATTTTTATCAGCGGGATGTGCTTTTGCATTCTAGTTTTGCTTATAGTCTTCTTAGTAGAAGACACGGGTTTCCAGCATTTAGCTATGGGCGTTGCCGTTCGTAACTTTCTCTTCCCCACCTGCCGCACTTTTTCTGAAGCACTGTTTTACACGTACGTTTAGCTCAGCTGCTCGGGCAGAACTGATACTATATAACGTGATAGTATATAACGTAATACTATATTACGTAATACCATCCAGCGCAAAACGTTATAACGTAATACTATATACCGTAATGCGTTACACGGTAATACGTTGTAACGTAAAGCCATATACGGCAATGCGTTATAATGTAATACTACATACCATAATACGTTATACGACAATTCTATGCAACGTGATACTATATAGCGTAATACTATATAACGAAATACTATATACGGTAATACGTTTATGGTAATATATTGCAACATAATGCTATATACCGCAACACGTTATAACGTAATACTACACAACGTAATACGTTATACGATAATATTATGCAACCTGATACAATATAACGTAATACCATATAACGTAACATTATATACCGTAAAACGTTTTAACGCAACACTATATACCGTATAACGTTATAACGTAATATTACATACAGTAATGTAATATCGCAAAAGAGCCTGATTACAGTTGAAAATAGAAAATACCGTGTACGTCGTCCTTCTGTGGTTTGTTTACATATTAACAGCGCCTATGTGACTAAAGTCACCAAGTTCTTGCAGAGGTATGAAAAAAAACAATAAACAACGCTAGAGCAGAAGGACGGTTTCGGTTTCAATGAGGGATGATAGAGAGGTCAGAGTATGCGAGTCGAAAAGTGAGTGTGTTGCGAGAGTCTGAGTTGATCGAGACATCGAAGAGTAGAGTTGACAGAGTTGATCGAGACATGGAAGAGTAGAGTTGAGAGAATTGATCGAGACATCGAAGAGTAGAGTTGGGAGAGCTAATCGAGTAATCTAAAATACAGTCGTTAGAGTTGATCGAGTTGTCAGTGTTGTAGAGATGTTAGAGCTGCTAGTGAGAGAGAGAAAGAGAGAGAGAGAGAGAGTGTGTTAGATTCGTTGTGACGAGAGCTGCCAAATAACTGTAAAGTTATTTGAGATAGATACGAGTATAGCATTTAGTTTCAGAAAAACACACATCGTTTTCTGTCCAATTAATACCTGTATATTCAATTCATTATTAATAAATTCTAAGTAATCAAGAAAAAATGTCTATCACAATTTCCACGACCAAAAAGTAATACGATACAGCGTAATACACTATACAGTACTACATTACAACATAATACTACATACCGTAATACGTTATACGTTAATACAATATACTGTAATACTATATACCGTAACTCGTTATAACCTAATACGTTATACGATATAACGTATTACATTATATAGTAAAACGTTATAACGTATTACGTTATATGGTATGACGTCATATGGTATAACGTTATAACGTATTACGTTATATGCCATAACGTTATAACGTATTACGTTATATGGTATGACGTCATATGGTATAACGTTATAACGTGTTACGTTATATGGTATAACGTTATAACGTATTACGTCATATGGTATAACGTTATAACGTATTACGTCATATGGTGTAATGTTGAAACCTATTACGTTATATGGTATAACGCCACATGGTATAACGTTATAACGTATTACGTTATATGGTATAAAGTTATAACGTATTACGTTATATGGTATAACGTTATAACGTATTACGTCATATGGTATAATGTTGTAACGTATTACATTATATGGTATAACGTCATATGGTATAACGTTATGTCGTATTACGTTATATGGTATAACGTTGTATGGTATAACGTTTATAACGTATTGCGTTATATGGTATTACGTTATAACGTATTACGTTATATGACATAATGTTATAACGTATTACGTCATATGGTATAATGTTGTAACGTATTACGTGATATGGTATAACGTCATGTGGTATAACGTTATGACGTATTACGTTATTTGGTATAACGTCATATGCTATAACGTTTTAACGTATTACATTATATGGTATAACGTTATAACGTATTACGTTATATGGTATAACGCTATGACATATTACGTTATATGGTATAAAGTTGTATGGGGTAACGTTATAAAGTATTGCGTTATATGGTATTACCATATAACGTATTACGTTATATGGTATAACGTCACATGGTATAACGTTATGTCGTATTAAGTTATATGGTATAACGTTGTATGGTATAACGTTATAACGTATTGCGTTATATGGTATTACGTTATAACGTATTACGTTATATGGCATAGTGTTATAACGTATTACGTCACATGGTATAATGTTGTAACCTAATACGTTATATGGTATAACAACACATGGTATAACGTTATAACGTATTACGTTAAATGGTATAAAGTTATAACGTATTACGTTATATGGTATAACGTTATAACGTATCACGTTATATGGTATAACGTTATAACGTATTACGTCGTATGGTATAATGTTGTAACGTATTACGTGATATGGTATAACGTCATGTGGTATAACGTTTTAACGTATTACATTATATGGTATAACGTTATAACGTATTACGTTATATGGTATAACGCTATGACATATTACGTTATATGGTATAAAGTTGTATGGGGTAACGTTATAAAGTATTGCGTTATATGGTATTACCTTATAACGTATTACGTTATATGGTATAACGTTGTATGGTATAACGTTATAACGTACTGCTTTACATGGTATTACGTTATAACGTATCACGTTATATAGCATAACGTTATAGCGTATTACGTCATATGGTATAATGTTGTAACGTATTACTTTATATGGTATAACGTCACATGGTATAACTTTATAACGTATTACGTCATATGGCGTAATGTTGTAACCAATTACGCTATATGGTATAAAGTCATATGGCATAACGTTATAACGTATTACGTTATATGGTATAACGTTATAACGTGTTACGTTATATGGTATAACGTTATAACGTATTACGTTATAGGGTATAACGTTATAACGTATTACGTTATATTGTATAACGTTATAACGTATTACGTTATATGGTATTACGTTATATGATAAAACGTCATATAGTATAACGTTATGACGTATTACGTTATAAGGTATTACGTTATAACGTATTACGTTATATGGTATAACGTTATTACGTATTACGTTATATTGTATTACGTTACAACATATTACGTTATATGGTATATCATTATAACGGATTAGGTTATATGGTATAACGTTAGTACGTATTACGTTATATGGTATAACGTTATATGATATAACGTCGTATAGTATAACGTTATGACGTATTACGTTATGTGGTATATCGTTATGACGTATTACGTTATAAGGCATAACGTTATAACGTATTACGTTATATGGCATAACGTTATAACGTATTATGTTATATGGTATAACGTCATAACGTGTTACGTTATATGGCATAACGTTATAACGTGTTACGTTATACGGTATAACGGTATAACGTATTACGTTATATGGTATAACGTTATAACGTATTACGCTATAGTGTATAACGTTATAACGTATTACGTTATATGGTATTACGTTATATGGTATAACGTCATATAGTATAAAGTTATGACGTATTACGTTATAAGGTATAACGTTATAACGTATTACGTTATATAGTATAACGTTATGACGTATTACCTTATAAGGCATAACGTTATAACGTAGTACGTTATATGGCATAACGTTATAACGTATTACGTTATATGGTATAACGTTATAACGTATTACATTATATGGTTTTACGTTATATGATATAACGTCATATAGTAAACGTAACGACGTATTACGTTATAAGGTATTACGTTATAACGTATTACGTTATATGGTATAACGTTATTACGTATTACGTTATATTGTATTACGTTATAACATATTACGTTATATGGTATATCATTATAACGTATTAGGTTATATGGTATAACGTTAGTACGTATTACGTTATATGGTATAACGTTATAACGTATTACGTTATATAGTATAACGTAATATCGTATTACGTTATATGGCATAACGTTATAATGTATTACGTTATGTGGTATAACGTTATAACGTATTACGTTATAAGGCATAACGTTATAACGTATTACGTTATATGGCATAACGTTATAACGTATTATGTTATATGGTATAACGTCATAACGTGTTACGTTATATGGCATAACGTTATAACGTGTTACGTTATACGGTATAACGGTATAACGTATTACGTTATATGGTATAACGCTATAACGTATTACGCTATAGTGTATAACGTTATAACGTATTACGTTATATGGTATTACGTTATATGGTATAACGTCATATAGTATAAAGTTATGACGTATTACGTTATAAGGTATAACGTTATAACGTATTACGTTATATAGTATAACGTTATAACTTATTACGTTATTTGGTATAACGTTATATGGTATAACGTTATAACGTATTACGTTATATTGTAAAACGTTATAACGTATTACGTTATATGCCATAACGTTATAACGTATTACGTTATATGGTATGACGTCATATGGTATAACGTTATAACGTATTACGTTATATGCCATAACGTTATAACGTATTACATTATATGGTTTTACGTTATATGATATAACGTCATATAGTAAACGTAACGACGTATTACGTTATAAGGTATTACGTTATAACGTATTACGTTATATGGTATAACGTTATTACGTATTACGTTATATTGTATTACGTTATAACATATTACGTTATATGGTATATCATTAAAACGTATTAGGTTATATGGTGTAATGTTGAAACCTATTACGTTATATGGTATAACGCCACATGGTATAACGTTATAACGTATTACGTTATATGGTATAAAGTTATAACGTATTACGTTATATGGTATAACGTTATAACGTATTACGTCATATGGTATAATGTTGTAACGTATTACATTATATGGTATAACGTCATATGGTATAACGTTATGTCGTATTACGTTATATGGTATAACGTTGTATGGTATAACGTTTATAACGTATTGCGTTATATGGTATTACGTTATAACGTATTACGTTATATGACATAATGTTATAACGTATTACGTCATATGGTATAATGTTGTAACGTATTACGTGATATGGTATAACGTCATGTGGTATAACGTTATGACGTATTACGTTATTTGGTATAACGTCATATGCTATAACGTTTTAACGTATTACATTATATGGTATAACGTTATAACGTATTACGTTATATGGTATAACGCTATGACATATTACGTTATATGGTATAAAGTTGTATGGGGTAACGTTATAAAGTATTGCGTTATATGGTATTACCATATAACGTATTACGTTATATGGTATAACGTCACATGGTATAACGTTATGTCGTATTAAGTTATATGGTATAACGTTGTATGGTATAACGTTATAACGTATTGCGTTATATGGTATTACGTTATAACGTATTACGTTATATGGCATAGTGTTATAACGTATTACGTCACATGGTATAATGTTGTAACCTAATACGTTATATGGTATAACAACACATGGTATAACGTTATAACGTATTACGTTAAATGGTATAAAGTTATAACGTATTACGTTATATGGTATAACGTTATAACGTATCACGTTATATGGTATAACGTTATAACGTATTACGTCGTATGGTATAATGTTGTAACGTATTACGTGATATGGTATAACGTCATGTGGTATAACGTTTTAACGTATTACATTATATGGTATAACGTTATAACGTATTACGTTATATGGTATAACGCTATGACATATTACGTTATATGGTATAAAGTTGTATGGGGTAACGTTATAAAGTATTGCGTTATATGGTATTACCTTATAACGTATTACGTTATATGGTATAACGTTGTATGGTATAACGTTATAACGTACTGCTTTACATGGTATTACGTTATAACGTATCACGTTATATAGCATAACGTTATAGCGTATTACGTCATATGGTATAATGTTGTAACGTATTACTTTATATGGTATAACGTCACATGGTATAACTTTATAACGTATTACGTCATATGGCGTAATGTTGTAACCAATTACGCTATATGGTATAAAGTCATATGGCATAACGTTATAACGTATTACGTTATATGGTATAACGTTATAACGTGTTACGTTATATGGTATAACGTTATAACGTATTACGTTATAGGGTATAACGTTATAACGTATTACGTTATATTGTATAACGTTATAACGTATTACGTTATATGGTATTACGTTATATGATAAAACGTCATATAGTATAACGTTATGACGTATTACGTTATAAGGTATTACGTTATAACGTATTACGTTATATGGTATAACGTTATTACGTATTACGTTATATTGTATTACGTTACAACATATTACGTTATATGGTATATCATTATAACGGATTAGGTTATATGGTATAACGTTAGTACGTATTACGTTATATGGTATAACGTTATATGATATAACGTCGTATAGTATAACGTTATGACGTATTACGTTATGTGGTATATCGTTATGACGTATTACGTTATAAGGCATAACGTTATAACGTATTACGTTATATGGCATAACGTTATAACGTATTATGTTATATGGTATAACGTCATAACGTGTTACGTTATATGGCATAACGTTATAACGTGTTACGTTATACGGTATAACGGTATAACGTATTACGTTATATGGTATAACGTTATAACGTATTACGCTATAGTGTATAACGTTATAACGTATTACGTTATATGGTATTACGTTATATGGTATAACGTCATATAGTATAAAGTTATGACGTATTACGTTATAAGGTATAACGTTATAACGTATTACGTTATATAGTATAACGTTATGACGTATTACCTTATAAGGCATAACGTTATAACGTAGTACGTTATATGGCATAACGTTATAACGTATTACGTTATATGGTATAACGTTATAACGTATTACATTATATGGTTTTACGTTATATGATATAACGTCATATAGTAAACGTAACGACGTATTACGTTATAAGGTATTACGTTATAACGTATTACGTTATATGGTATAACGTTATTACGTATTACGTTATATTGTATTACGTTATAACATATTACGTTATATGGTATATCATTATAACGTATTAGGTTATATGGTATAACGTTAGTACGTATTACGTTATATGGTATAACGTTATAACGTATTACGTTATATAGTATAACGTAATATCGTATTACGTTATATGGCATAACGTTATAATGTATTACGTTATGTGGTATAACGTTATAACGTATTACGTTATAAGGCATAACGTTATAACGTATTACGTTATATGGCATAACGTTATAACGTATTATGTTATATGGTATAACGTCATAACGTGTTACGTTATATGGCATAACGTTATAACGTGTTACGTTATACGGTATAACGGTATAACGTATTACGTTATATGGTATAACGCTATAACGTATTACGCTATAGTGTATAACGTTATAACGTATTACGTTATATGGTATTACGTTATATGGTATAACGTCATATAGTATAAAGTTATGACGTATTACGTTATAAGGTATAACGTTATAACGTATTACGTTATATAGTATAACGTTATAACTTATTACGTTATTTGGTATAACGTTATATGGTATAACGTTATAACGTATTACGTTATATTGTAAAACGTTATAACGTATTACGTTATATGCCATAACGTTATAACGTATTACGTTATATGGTATGACGTCATATGGTATAACGTTATAACGTATTACGTTATATGCCATAACGTTATAACGTATTACATTATATGGTTTTACGTTATATGATATAACGTCATATAGTAAACGTAACGACGTATTACGTTATAAGGTATTACGTTATAACGTATTACGTTATATGGTATAACGTTATTACGTATTACGTTATATTGTATTACGTTATAACATATTACGTTATATGGTATATCATTAAAACGTATTAGGTTATATGGTATAACGTTAGTACGTATTACGTTATAAGGTATAACGTTATAACGTATTACGTTATATAGTATAACGTTATAACTTATTACGTTATTTGGTATAACGTTATATGGTATAACGTTATAACGTATTACGTTATATTGTAAAACGTTATAACGTATTACGTTATATGCCATAACGTTATAACGTATTACGTTATATGGTATGACGTCATATGGTATAACGTTATAACGTATTACGTTATATGCCATAACGTTATAACGTATTACGTTATATGGTATGACGTCATATGGTATAACGTTATAACGTGTTACGTTATATGGTATAACGTTATAACATATTACGTCATATGGTATAACGTAATAACGTATTACGTCACATGGTGTAATGTTGAAACCTATTACGTTATATGGTATAACGCCACATGGTATAACATTATAACGTATTACGTTATATGGTATAACGTTGTATGGTACAACGTTTATAACGTATTGCGTTATATGGTATTACGTTATAACGTATTACGTTATATGACATAATGTTATTACGTATTACGTCATATGGTATAATGTTGTAACGTATTACGTGATATGGTATAACGTCATGTGGTATAACGTTATGACGTATTACGTTATTTGGCATAACGTCATATGCTATAACGTTTTAACGTATTACATTATATGGTATAACGTTATAACGTATTACGTTATATGGTATAACGCTATGACATATTACGTTATATGGTATAAAGTTTGAATGGGGTAACGTTATAAAGTATTGCGTTATATGGTATTACCTTATAACGTATTACGTTATATGGTATAACGTTATAGCGTATTACGTCATATGGTATAATGTTGTAACGTATTACTTTATATGGTATAACGTCACATGGTATAACTTTATAACGTATTACGTCATATGGCGTAATGTTGTAACCAATTACGTTATATGGTATAACGTCATATGGCATAACGTTATAACGTATTACGTTATATGGCATAACGTTATAACGTGTTACGTTATACGGTATAACGGTATCACGTATTACGTTATATGGTATTACGTTATATGATATAACGTCGTATGGTATAACGTTATGACGTATTACGTTATGTGGTATATCGTTATGACGTATTACGTTATAAGGCATAACGTTATAACGTGTTACGTTATACGGTATAACGGTATCACGTATTACGTTATATGGTATAACGTTATAACGTATTACGCTATTGTGTATAACGTTATAACGTATTACGTTATATGGTATTACGTCATATGGTATAACGTCATATAGTATAACGTTATGACGTATTACGTTATATGGTATTACGTGATATGATATATCGTCATATAGTATAACGTTATGACGTATTACGTTATGTGGTATATCGCTATGACGTATTACGTTATAAGGCATAACGTTATAAAGTATTACGTTGTATTGTATAACGTTATAACGTATTACGTTATATGGTATTACGTTATATGATATAGCGTCATATAGTATAACGTTATGACGTATTACGTTATAAGGTATAATGTTATATCGTATTACGTCATATGGTATAACGTTATAACGTATTACGCTATAGTGTATAACGTTATAACGTATTACGTTATATGGTATTACGTTATATGTTATAACGTCATATAGTATAAAGTTATGACGTATTACGGTATAAGGTATAACGTTATAACGTATTACGTTATATAGTATAACGTTATGACGTATTACCTTAGAAGGCATAACGTTATAACGTAGTACGTTATATGGCATAACGTTATAACGTATTACGTTATATGGTATAACGTTATAACTTATTACGTTATTTGGTATAACGTTATATGGTATAACGTTATAACGTATTACGATATATGGTATAACATCATATGGTACAAGGTTATGACGTATTACGTTATATGGTATAACGTCGTATGGTATAATGTTATATCGTACTACGTCATATGGTATAACGTTATAACGTATTACGTTATATAGAATATCGTTATAACGTATTACGCTATAGTGTATAACGTTATAACGTATTACGTTATATGGTTTTACGTTATATGATATAACGTCATATAGTAAACGTTACGACGTATTACGTTACAAGGTATTACGTTATAACGTATTACGTTATATGGTATAACGTTATTACGTATTACGTTATATTGTATTACGTTGTAACATATTACGTTATATGGTATATCATTATAACGTATTAGGTTATATGGTATAACGTTAGTACGCATTACGTTATATGGTATAACGTTATAACGTATTACGTTATATAGTATAACGTAATATCGTATTACGTTATATGGCATAACGTTATAATGTATTACGTTATGTGGTATAACGTTATAACGTATTACGTTATATGATATAACGTCATAACGTATTACGTTATGTGGTATAACGCTATAACGTATTACGTTATATGGTATAACGTTATAACGTATTACGTTGTTTTGTATAACGTTATAACGTATTACGTTATAATGTATATCGTTATAACGTATTACGTTATATGGCATAACGTTATAACGTATTACTTTATATGGTATAACGTTATAACGTGTTACGTTATATGGTATAACGTTATAACGTATTACGTTAAAGGGTATAACGTTATAACGTATTACGTTATATTGTATAACGTTATAACGTATTATGTTATATGGTATTACGTTATATGATATAACGTCATATAGTATAACGTTATGACGTATTACGTTATAAGGTATTACGTTATGACGTATTACGTTATATGGCATAACGTTATTACGTATTACGTTATATTGTATTACGTTATAACGTGTTACGTTATATGGCATAACGTTATAACGTATTACGTTATATGGCATAACGTTATAACGTATTATGTTATATGGTATGACGTTATAACGTGTTACGTTATATGGCATAACGTTATAACGTGTTACGTTATACGGTATAACGGTATCACGTATTACGTTATATGGTATTACGTTATATGATATAACGTCGTATGGTATAACGTTATGACGTATTACGTTATGTGGTATATCGTTATGACGTATTACGTTATAAGGCATAACGTTATTACGTATTACGTTATATTGTATTACGTTATAACATATAACGTTATATGTTATATCATTATAACGTATTAGGTTATATGGTATAACGTTAGTACTTATTACGTTATATGGTATAACGTTATAACGTATTACGTTATATGGTATATCGTTATAACATATTACGTTATATGGTATAACGTTATAACGTGTTACGTTATATGGTATAACGTCATAACGTATTACGTTAAAGGGTATAACGTTATAACGTATTACGTTATATTGTATAACGTTATAACGTATTATGTTATATGGTATTACGTTATATGATATAACGTCATGTAGTATAACGTTATGACGTATTACGTTATAAGGTATTACGTTATGACGTATTACGTTATATGGTATAACGTTATTACGTATTACGTTATATTGTATTACGTTATAACATATAACGTTATATGTTATATCATTATAACGTATTAGGTTATATGGTATAACGTTAGTACGTATTATGTTATATGGTATAACGTTATAACGTATTACGTTATATGGTATATCGTTATAACATATTACGTTATATGGTATAACGTTATAACGTGTTACGTTATATGGTATAACGTCATAACGTATTACGTTAAAGGGTATAACGTTATAACGTATTACGTTATATTGTATAACGTTATAACGTATTATGTTATATGGTATTACGTTATATGATATAACGTCATATAGTATAACGTTATAACATATTACGTTATATGGTATAACGTTATAACGTGTTACGTTATATGGTATAACGTTATAACGTGTTACGTTATATGGTATAACGTCATAACGTATTACGTTAAAGGGTATAACGTTATAACGTATTACGTTATATTGTATAACGTTATAACGTATTATGTTATATGGTATTACGTTATATGATATAACGTCATATAGTATAACGTTATGACGTATTACGTTATAAGGTATTACGTTATGACGTATTACGTTATATGGTATAACGTTATTGCGTATTACGTTATATTGTATTACGTTATAACATATAACGTTATATGTTATATCATTATAACGTATTAGGTTATATGGTATAACGTTAGTACGTATTACGTTATATGGTATAACGTTATAACGTATTACGTTATATGGTATATCGTTATAACATATTACGTTATATGGTTTTACGTTATATGATATAAGGTCATATAGTAGACGTTACGACGTATTACGTTATAAGGTATAACGTTATAACGTATTACGTTATATGGTATAACATTATAATGTATTACGTAATATGGTATAAAGTTATAACGTATTACGTTATATGGCATAACGTTATAACGTATTACGTTATATAGTATAACGTTATAACGTATTACGTTATATAGTATAAGGTTATAACGTATTACCTTACGAGGCATAACGTTATAACGTATTACGTTATATGGCATAACGTTATAACGTATTACGTTATGTGGTATATCGTTATGACGTATTACGTTATAAGGCATAACGTTATAACGTATTACGTTATATGGCATAACGTTATAACGTATTATGTTATATGGTATAACGTTATAACGTGTTAAGTTATATGGCATAACGTTATAACGTATTACGTTATATGGTATAACGTTTTAACGTATTACGTCATATGGTGTAATGTTGTAACGTATTACGTTATATGGTATAACGTTATGACGTATTACGTTATATGGTACTACGTTGTATGGTATAACGCTGTAACGTATTACGTTATATGGTATAACGTTATAACGTATTACGTTATATGGTATAACAGTATAACGTATTACGTTATATGATATGACGTTGTATGGTATAACATTATAACGTATTATCATATATGGTATAACGTTATATGGTATAAGGTTATAACGTATTACGTTTTATCGTATAACGTTATAACGTATTACGTTATAAGGTATAACGTTATATGGTATAACGTTACAACGTATTGTGTTTTATGGTATAACGTTATAACCTATTACCTTATATGGTATAACGTTATAACGCATTACGTTATATGGTATAACGGAATAACGTAAAACGTTAAATGGTATAACGTCATATGGTAGAACGCAATAACGTATTACGTTATATGGTATAACGTTATAACGTATTACGTTATATGGTATAACGTTATAACGTATTGCGTTATATGGTATAACGTCATATGGTATAACGCTATGAAGCATTACGTTATATGTTATAACGTCATAACGTATTACGTTATATGGTATAACGCTATAACGTATTATGTTACGATTCTATGGATAAAGTGTACGATTCTAATAATCGACGCCGCGAATTAGTCGTTCCCCTGTTTCGATTAAGCAACGGAGGTGGTTCAAATGAGTTTAACACTGAATTGACAGGGTTAATATAAACTTGTATCTTTAACAATATTTAATATTATAATGAGCTCGTCACAAATGATTTAACGATGAGTACAATTATTTTATTAGAATAATTCGAATCGACTGTATGATATTTGTCGATGTATTTGTTAGACTAAGCGATTTTAATTTTATTCGTCAGAACCTCGCGGTGCAATCCGTTTGAGTCCCCAAATGATACTGATTCCACCGCCACCGTTCGCGCCTATGATCGCGTATACCACCTTCTTTGTAATAACAGACCGAAGGCGAATCGACGTTTCTAGAACTCGCAGCTTGGTGACAATTATGCGTTTGTCGTTACATTGTTACGTCGCGTGAAGTAGGTCTGTGCGATGTCCTTCATTGCGTGGCCGTCAACGCCCAAGCGCCATTAGACAGACCCTCAATAAACCAAAGGCCCCACCATAAACCGAATCTTATTAGCTTGCAGGGACCTTTAATCCTGCAAGTATTTTCGGTTTATAGCTGGTACTTAAAACAGTCCTTAAGTCTATTGCGCGTTCTTACAAATTACGGAGAAAGCAGGTAGTTATCTAACGGAAAAGGTGGATATTTGTCTAACGGAAAAGCCGGTTTTTACCATGAACAAGGTCACCCCTGAGCCACGTCGGTAGGAGGCTTCCTTCTCCAATCTTCATTTATTAACATTGGCTATAACCAATGGGCATTGCGGATCGTTATTCTCACTGTTCTAACGAAAAGTGTGAACAACGAATCCACGTTCTTAGTTCAAAAGACACACTCACTCCGAGCTTTCCTCCGTAATCACACAAGAACGAACTTCACTTGTTCTCATCACGACAGAACAATCAAGTGACAATCAAATCTCATCAGCGAATCTATCAACTCGAGTCAGAGGACAGTGCAAAGAACAGCACGAATCTACAAGTCGAAAACAGTCATCATCATCGTCAGCACGAAAGGAGACTCAGGTCGTACTCGTTCGTAGTTGTCATTTCAAATACTCAATCTTGTATCACACTAAAGTTGTTGGATCATTAAAATATATAGTAACCTGTTAATAGCAGCGTTATCTTCAATCAACTACCCTTATTATCCCACAAGAAATAATAAAAGAAAACGGGAATTTACGACTCCCGTTGGCGTGCTCCTTCGAGAACGTGTCTCCTATTGAACGTCCGAAAGTTCATCTATACTTTATTTTACTTTATTACTTTAATGAACAATTAAACTGAATGAAGATAATTAATGAAGAATATACATATTTATTAAACATAAAGCAGGATTCAATGCAAGTAATATTTATATCAATGAATAACAATGGACTCTAAATGAACTCTATTACTCGAAATATCCTCAGGCGATATCTTTATCAAAACACATCTTTGAAAACACAAAAAAACGTTCGAAATTTGTTTTGATTCAGAAACCAGCCTGTCGCGAAGTATTTTCTTGCACGTGAAATTTGATAATATTTATCATAACGGACAGACAAAGTTAGACTTTCACATATATTTTCATATTCCATATCCCGAATTTTACTGAAATTATACTATTAAGTATCTCGTGTATACTCAAATGATACAACTGCTCCATACCATCGTAATCATAATTCAATTTTCATATTAACGAAGTTTGAGGGTATCAGACTTCTTCACTACGAAATATGTAAACGAAGTCATTTCGTCGTTTATTACAATACTCATATATATGCTCACATGGATACTCGGTCTTTATAAACATATAGTAATGTTGAATATAATTTGATTTTATAAATGATTATAATTAATATGTTACGCCGCCTAAAACATCTGCACGCCAGCCCGCACGACCGGACAACAACCGGCCTGCGTAACGTCACTTCGACCCTCAATAAACCTAAGGACCCACCATAACTTTCACTTCCCTGTATTGTTTCGCCATGTGTCTTCAATCCGTTTGTCTTGAAGAATTTCTAAAGCTTAAAAATATTCTCGAAACACCGTCGGTTTTTAGAGATGTTCTTGGGTTTATTAGGCGCACTTAAAACACGGAGAAAGCGGGTATGCACCCATTAGGAAAATCCGAATAGCCCTCTAATAAAACAAGCTAGGTTTTCCTCACGCACACGGTCATCTATACACCACGATGGTAGGAGACTTCCTACTCATCCCTTCGAGCAGTAGTGCAGGTCATGACCAATCGACACCGCGGTTCGTTACCCTCACTTTTTCTAACGAAAGTGGGAACAACGAATCCGCGTTCTTTAGGCACAGGGGCACACCCACACCGAACTTTTCTTCCGTATTAGAAAAAGAGCGACAGACAGTCTAAAAACTAACGCCTAACGCGGCAGTCTACACATAGCGCGAGAGTCGCATACTTCACGCAAACCTTTTGTCGGTTCTCGGTGTTGTCGAACATACATCTCCTCTCCTAAATATATTATAGTGCTACGTCCATCAATACATTAACTTCCATTATAAGAGGCCAACTCTAGCGTACATATCTATCGCATCTTCGTGCGACAAGTTGTTATCTATTTATTTCTCTTCGACAGTGTAATCTAAGTGTTGGAAATATATATGTCGGAGATGAAAGGAAAGCCGAAGCCTTTCCTTGGAAATTTTGGGAACATCCTCTAGTACCTTAGCCTAGATTTTATTATAGTTGTAATTGCTTAAGATTTGTAATAAGCGAGATTGGGTTCGAGGTGACAATCGGTCGCTGAACGTAGCCACGGTCACGGGATGGATGTTTTATCTAACGAAGGTCTGGAGTGGTTGTATGTGTTTTCCGAGAAATGTGGTTGTGGCGGCATGCGGCCTCGAGAGCGGGCCTAGCCACGTGTGATGTTGCCTCGGAGGTGCCGATGCAATGGGACATACATTGTATTAGTAATCAAAACTCCAGGCAGAAACTGCCTAGCAACGGCGTTTGGAACTTTCTCGATGCTTCCAACGAGTGTGCCTAGCAACGGCGTTTGGAACCTTCTCGATGCTTCCAAACGGGTATAGAAAACAAAATGCAATCGTACAGGAAGAAAAATCTCCACGAGGCTGGCATTCTTGCGATTGCCTTGGAGAGTGATACATCGAGCATTTTCGACGATCGCATTTGCGTCTAAGTTAGTTTCGCTAAGGAGTTATCCCGGTGACCGTGGATTCGTTTGAACTCGAACATTGCTAATAGTATTATTTAATTTAATTATTCGTAGATCGTATTATTCATTAGGCTTAGTGTTTGTTAGACTTATTATTAGTTGTACTTATTATTTGTTAAGCTTAGTGATAGTCCTGTATATACGTGTAAATAAAATCTCGGCTTTGTGAAACGATGGCTAGTCCACATGAAGAGTCGTCGCGCGCCCAAAATTCGAATCGTGATCCGACATCAGAAGTGGGATTAGAACCGTTTAAAGTGCTACAAGAGCAAATGGTCCTTATGCGCGAGTTAATTCAGACGCTAGCGCACAAACCGGGGGAGCAAAGACCGAGTACGGAATCTAAGGATGCAACGTTACCACGTTTTGACCCCGAAGGCGCGGGCGCCGATCCATCCGCGTGGTGCTCTCATGCTGATCTGATTTTGAAAGACCACCCGATGCAAGATAGTGCGTTACTTTCCGCTCTAAATCGCGCCCTAAGGGGTTCTGCTGCGCATTGGCTTTCACAAATGGTGCGCGGTGGAAAGCTTACCTGGCCAACGTTTAAGGAACAATTTCTTTCGCGTTTTGGTGGCAGAGAGACAGCCGCTTCGGCGTTAATAAGGATATCCAGAGAACGACCGTCGGAGACTGAATCCCCGGGAGCGTACGGTAGTCGCCTCCGCTCCATGCTGCAGATGAAGTTGCAAGATCTAACGATGCCCGAAGTGATCAATGCCCTCGCCCTTTATATACTGAGTTCACAAGATCGACGCTTTCGGCGACTAACGCTCGCGAATAATATCAGGACGGAGGACCAATTTCATGATGAAATGAGGATTCTCCCTTACAACGATCAGCCGACATTTTCGCCAAGAAATTCACTAACGGAACCTGAAGCTAAACGAAGCAGGTTATCAGTTCCTCGGATTAAGTGCTACCGCTGTGGTGCTCACGGACATAGGAGAACGGAGTGTCGCCTGCAAACACAAACGGGGAAGGAGCAGGATATACGAAACCCGAAGGAAAAACGACCAGCCGCATCGTCGAAGGTGACCTGCTTCAAATGCCACGAGGAGGGACATATCGCGCCTAATTGCCCATCATCGCGGAAAAGAAACTACGATTCCACTGACGAACGCCGGATCGACTCCTGTGTAGTGGAAGCTCCGGCTGGTAGATTAAGCCATCTGGGTGAGTCGTATCCATTTTACTTTGATTCTGGGGCCGAGTGTTCGTTAATCAAAGAGTCCCTAGCCTCGAAATTTTCGGGTAAAAGAATAACCGATGTGGTAGTGATGCGGGGGATCGGGAATACTTGTATTAAGAGTACACTTCAGATTTTGTCCACTGTTTGTATTAACGGTCTTACATTGGAGATAGTTTTTCATGTCCTTGCTGACGATTACCTAAAATACGACATCATGATTGGTCGCGAGATTTTGAGCCAGGGATTCGACGTAAATATCACGCAAAATAGCCTCGTTATTTGTAAAACAAAGGTCGTTAACGCTTGTGGTAAAGTCGCGGAAGATGCGGTCAACATTAACGAGGTTGACACTGATGTGATCGGTAACGATAAAGATCGATTAATCTCTGTTCTCGAAAAATTTAAAGAATCATTCATTACGGGTTTCCCGCGTACTCGCGTCAGTACGGGCCAGTTGGAAATACGGCTAATTGATCCCAACGTCACCGTGCAGAGAAGCCCTTACAGGCTTAGCGAGGAAGAGCGAAGAATAGTACGCGAGAGAATAGACGAATTAATTAAAGCACAAATTGTAAAACCTAGTAATTCGCCGTTCGCGAGCCCTATGATACTCGTGAAGAAGAAGGACGGCTCAGACAGATTGTGTGTAGACTTTCGAGCGCTGAATAAAAATACGGTCGCGGATCGGTATCCCTTACCCCTTATTGCTGACCAAATCGCGAGATTGCAGAGTGCGAGATACTTCATTAGCCTGGACATGGCTAGCGGATTTCACCAGATTCCCATTCATCCTAACTCGACGGAATATACTGCGTTCGTTACCCCCGACGGTCAATACGAATACGTGACGATGCCGTTTGGATTGAAAAATGCACCAGCCGTTTTCCAGAGAGCCATTTTCAAGGCCTTAGGCGACCTCGCTTATTCGTATGTCGTTGTTTATTTGGACGACGTTCTAATAATCGCCGACTCAATAGATCAAGCTCTAGAAAGGTTGCACACTGTACTAAACACTCTCGTAAACGCCGGATTTTCTTTCAATTTCGCTAAATGTTCTTTTCTGAAGACGTCGGTACTTTATTTGGGATATGTAATTCGTAACGGAGAAGTTCGTCCAAACCCGGGAAAAATACAAGCTTTGAATTCTTTACCTGCACCGTCGACCGTCACACAGCTTAGGCAGTTCATAGGTTTGGCCTCTTACTTCCGAAAATTTATTCCTAAATTTTCACAAGTGATGAAACCCTTGTACGCACTCACTTCTAGTAACAAGCACATAACTTGGACGGACAGGCACGAAAAGATAAGACAACAGATAATTTCCGTTCTGACCGACGCGCCGGTGTTAATGATATTTGATCCCAATCGTCCCATAGAGCTACATACCGACGCTAGTTCGGAGGGGTATGGAGCTATTTTAATGCATAAAGTCGAAAAGGAAAACAGAGTCATCGAATATTATAGTAAAAGGACCAGTCCCGCGGAATCTAAGTATCATTCGTACGAACTGGAGACACTAGCAGTAGTAAGCGCCGTCAAGCATTTCCGACACTACTTACATGGACGGAAATTCTTAGTAGTTACCGACTGTAATTCTTTGAAAGCCTCCAGCAACAAAGTAAACTTAAACGACCGGGTTTATAGGTGGTGGGCTTATTTGCAAACATTCGATTTTGACATCATGTATCGAGAGAGTAAACGAATGGCCCACGTAGATTTCTTTTCGCGAAACCCCGTAGACTTGAATCGACGTATGATAGACAAGGTCGCAGAGAAAGAGATTAATCTGGCTGAGATCTCCGAAGATTGGCTATTAGCGGAACAACGTCGCGATCCGCAAATCTCCGAAATCGTTAATAAATTACAGAACGAAGAGCTCGCGGAAGATATCGCGAATACCTACGAACTGCGATCCGGTACACTTTACCGTAAAATACAACGAAAGGGCAGAACCCTTTGCTCACCCATTGTTCCGAGAGGTTTTAGATGGTCCGTCATCAACCATGTGCATCAGTCAATTATGCACTTAGGATGGGATAAAACGCTCGAGAAGCTCTATGAGTATTATTGGTTCGAGGGAATGGCGAAGTATGTTCGCAAATTTGTCGAGAACTGCCATGCTTGTAGAGTTTCGAAGGCTAGTTCAGGTAAAATACAGGCTGAACTGCATCCTATACCTAAGACCGGCATACCGTGGCATACGGTGCACATGGACATAACGGGCAAGCTGAGTGGCAAGAATGACTCGAAAGAGTATGTCGTCGTCTTGATCGATGCCTTTACGAAATTCGTGCACTTACATCACACACGCAAATTGGATTCGCTTAGCGTTATCAAGGCACTTAAGTCCGCCGTGTTTTTGTTCGGTAGTCCCTGTCGGATAATAGCAGATCAGGGTAGATGTTTCACGGGCCGGGAATTTCGAGAATTCTGTGCAAGCAAACAAATCAAAGTTCATTTGATCGCGACCGGTGCAAGTAGGGCCAATGGGCAAGTAGAACGTGTTATGAGCACGTTAAAAAATATGTTCACAACGGTAGAAACGACCGGGCGTTCATGGCAAGACGCGATCGGGGAGATGCAATTGGCTTTGAATTGCACCATCAACCGCGTAACCAAATCGAGTCCTTTAGAGTTATTGATTGGTAGAGCAGCAAGACCGTATGACTTATTACTACCTGATAACATCGAGGAAAAAGAAATAGATATCTCCAGTGTAAGACAACAGGCAATAAAAGAGATGGAAACTAGTGCTAGGTATGACAAAGAGAGATTCGATAAAACC
Organism: Bombus huntii; assembly: GCF_024542735.1. Classification (NCBI taxonomy): domain Eukaryota; kingdom Metazoa; phylum Arthropoda; class Insecta; order Hymenoptera; family Apidae; genus Bombus; species Bombus huntii. Next base: position 15,526,387 of record NC_066245.1, on the reverse strand, counting down.
AAAGCTAAAGTAGTTAGGTTTAATCTCGGTGATTTGGTACTACGCCAAAATGAAGAAAGGAACCAGACAAAATTGGATCCAAAATTCAGGGGTCCGTTTGTGATATCGGAGGTCCTGGAAGGAGACCGATATACCTTGAAAACACTGGATGGGAAAAGGTCATACAAGTACAGTCATGACAGGTTAAGGAAAATGCCGGATAGTTGCATTCCTGCGGAGTTGGATGTCTGTTGTGATGACGAGAACAGTGACCATGGCGATGTGAGTACCCCGATCCCAGAGGATCGTAGAATTATATGAGCCCAGGTGCGGCCATGGGATAGAGTTCAGTGCGGTCAGGCACTGGAAGTGACGATGTCACGAAGCTGGGAGCCGGTTTAGTACCGACAGCGACGATGTCACGAAGCTGGAGCTGGTCTAGTACCGACAGTGACAATGTCACGAGGCTGGAGGCGGTCTAGTGTTGACAGCGATCGTGTTACGAAGCTGGTTATGTAACGAACTTTGAGAGTATGTGCGATTCGAAGGATGAGACCCATTTGGGTGTGAAATCGAGAATGGTCCGTCATGTCATTACGACCCGACTGAAAGCACGCAGAATGCAACTGGCACTTTGAATGCTAATCACAATGATACTAATCTTGTTTCCTTTTGTTTTGTTGACGAAGGTACACCCGAGGACGTGTGATAGTCAGGATGGCCGTGTCGGAGATGAAAGGAAAGCCGAAGCCTTTCCTTGGAAATTTTGGGAACATCCTCTAGTACCTTAGCCTAGATTTTATTATAGTTGTAATTGCTTAAGATTTGTAATAAGCGAGATTGGGTTCGAGGTGACAATCGGTCGCTGAACGTAGCCACGGTCACGGGATGGATGTTTTATCTAACGGAGGTCTGGAGTGGTTGTATGTGTTTTCCGAGAAATGTGGTTGTGGCGGCATGCGGCCTCGAGAGCGGGCCTAGCCACGTGTGATGTTGCCTCGGAGGTGCCGATGCAATGGGACATACATTGTATTAGTAATCAAAACTCCAGGCAGAAACTGCCTAGCAACGGCGTTTGGAACTTTCTCGATGCTTCCAACGAGTGTGCCTAGCAACGGCGTTTGGAACCTTCTCGATGCTTCCAAACGGGTATAGAAAACAAAATGCAATCGTACAGGAAGAAAAATCTCCACGAGGCTGGCATTCTTGCGATTGCCTTGGAGAGTGATACATCGAGCATTTTCGACGATCGCATTTGCGTCTAAGTTAGTTTCGCTTAGTAAGGAGTTATCCCGGTGACCGTGGATTCGTTTGAACTCGAACATTGCTAATAGTATTATTTAATTTAATTATTCGTAGATCGTATTATTCATTAGGCTTAGTGTTTGTTAGACTTATTGTTAGTTGTACTTATTATTTATTAAGCTTAGTGATAGACCTGTATATACGTGTAAATAAAATCTCGGCTTTGTGAAACGATGGCTAGTCCACATGAAGAGTCGTCGCGCGCCCAAAATTCGAATCGTGATCCGACATATAATTTATAATTCTGTGAATCACAGTGTTATACAAACTCAATCACCCCTATTATCTCACCGGAAATCAGGGGATCGATCAATTCGTGGTGTCGATTGTTATAATCGTAACGGGAATTTACGACTCCCGTTGACGTCTCTCCTCGCGATTACGTCTCCCCGCAATTGGTCGAATTTACATAATATATTGTGTAATTTTCAATCATATGCATATATACATTAGTTATATCTAATAATACAATATATATAATTATATTATTATCAACATTATATTACTTACACAAAATACTTTATATTGTAATATGTAAATACCATACTTATATATATTATATATGTCGGGTTCAGATTATGATTAAGGTTAGGGGCGTGAAGCGAATTTTCATTTGGATTAGACATCGTTGTTATGCAATAGAGAAGATATTTACTAGCGCAAATACGATTATTACAGAATTTGACAAGTAACCGTGGTAATTAGCTAATCGAGATGCTAATAACAATGATCTTAGGTTCAATAGCGAATCCGCAGTCAACGGGATAACCAAATGCGCTTTCTTCCAAAATCCAAGTTGTACTCCACTTGCTTGTCTACGGTACAAGTATTACTGAACTAAGTCTTTGTTAAAACGTAGAATATCCACAGAGCGTAAAGACGCTATGTATCTCGCTAATGCGACCTCACGAGAGAATGACTTTCCGTCACAATGATGCTGCAGAGGAGAACTATAATAGGGCGTGTCTAAGGACACGAGATCGTCGGATTCGTCGAGGAAAGCCTTCGTTCGGAAAGTGAGGGAAATGGACGTTTCTGTTAATTGGTTAATTTCTAGGTTGGTGGTTGAAGAAGGATGCTAACCACCCTTGAGAGAAAGTTGCTAGCGGGAAGCGTCATTCGTGAGAAAAGCAGATTTCCCGTATCTCCCTGTAGTAGGTGGTAGATTTAGGGACTGTTAGGAAGAATAGGGTCTGTGTGTGACGAGCCACGGGACAGAAACCGTTGGAATGTTTATTGTCCCGTGCTGCTACAACTATTTCTTTTTAAGGAGAGCTATACTATTACTCCATACCTTTGTTAGGCAAAACGTTCATCCCTTGAACGCGACTACGTTCGGCGACTGGTTGTCACCTCGAGCCCAAGCTCATTATCACAAATCTCGAACAAATACAATCGGATTGAATGACGACAATTGCTTAATAACGGCTATGGTAGAATCTAGATTACAGTATTAAGGGGTTTTCCCGAAGTTCCAAAGGGAAGGCTCCGGTGTCCTTTCATCTCCGACATATATATTCATCATCATTTAAAAACGCGGTGTGCAAGAAAACCTATCCTAAACTAATAAATAAAATATAGACAAAAATGTTACTACTCACGGGTATAATAAATAACCGCGGTCACTATGCTCGTCAAAAATTCTACGTATATAACAAATTGCCCGTGTCGATTCGGACCTTCCATCCTTCGATATAATTGAGTGACTTGAAGAACAAAAACGCATGCGACTCACGATTAGATGTAAAGAATGTCGTGTTCGATATTGTTCTGATCCAAGGGATTCGTTATCAAGTCGTCATCAAATTGAAATCATCGAATTCGATGGAAGAAAACTTTAATAAAGCATAGCAAAGCAAAGCAAATAAAAAAATAATAATAATAATAATAATAGACTAACGCATCCGTTATGTCAACTGACAATCGGCGAACACACAGACCCTAATTTCGCGTCTGATTATTATAATTACATTTAATGAAAGTTATTATGCTCTAAATCAATATTAAATGTGATTTAACGCAGCAAACGCTGATTCTACCGACCGCATTGCGCGCGGACATAAAAATATTCTGAAAGAAAACTTTATTAGAGGTAGGGGATAGGAAAAGGAAATTTTTTTCTTTTTTCTGTCGAGTGTTTGTTTACGAAAATACTGCTTTCTTAGAACTACGAATTAATTATTATTTATTTACCATAGGTAGAATCATATATCATATCAAGAGCACGAAAATATACACATAAATATTATACCAAAAATGCGAAAGAAAATATATCGTTAGTATATTTAAAATATTTTCAAAGTATTTTTTATTATTGTCAAATATATGTATGAATATTGCATAATACGATTGATTTGTAAAAGTTATCCGCCAAATAGAATGTCCGCCATTATAATTTCAAATATTTTATGCATTACTTGACTTCGTTCTAATGCAACATGGCGCACTTTTTCTGCCCGTTAAACAAAGCTGCGCAATACGAAAATAACGCGATATGCAGAAACTGTTTTAACTAGTCTGTGATAACGTAATTTCTCAAATGTAATAAAAGTTATTGAGAAAAACGAAATTAATAGTCCATATTATATTACAGACAATTTACGAATAATGAAGCAAAATGAGAAAGTTATTTGAATTTCTTACTCAAATGAAACAGAATCGAGAGAATCTATGTTAAATTTATGTTAAACAATCTATTCAATTTCTTCGGAAATATAATTTAATATATTCGAAAGAAAAAAATAATTTCTTTAATCTTGCATTTTTCATCTTGGTGTTCTAATAAACCGTGAATTTAGAATTTGTTATATTAGATATTAATTACGATAATATCACGAAATATTTATAAGAAATGGAGTTAATCTAAAAGTGAACAAATATTATCACATTTCGACGAAAAGTTATCAAATTTATCGTTAATCACCATGGTGTCCTCTTGACTTTCATCCCGTCCTTTCGAATTTCACAGCATCCTTCTAATACATCAAAGTTCCCCTCGGTATCATATAATAGTAATCTGCACAAAAAAAGAGCGAAATATTAAAACAAATGTATAAAAAGAATAAATCATTTGAAAATGAAACAATGATCAGGGTCAAATTGTTTTTCGAAAACATATTGCACGAGCTACCGGCAAATGGGACAACCAAAAAGACAGTCGGAAAAACAAAGGTAATTAAATAATAGATTACAACGAAGTATTGAAGAAAAACGTACAATTAAATGAAAATAACAATAGTGTGAGTTTGAACGGTAGAAAAATGTCTACCAAAGTGCCAAAGCCACCTGTCGCGAAATGACACGGATGGACATACGTCTGATTCCTCTGATTGTCTACGCTAAACTGACATCCCATACTGCGATTTACCCGACGAATTTGGGTTAGGGAGAAGTAGGGGGCTAGAGTTGTCGGCTATCCATACATACACGAATAGAATTCGTCAAATTCCTGGAACACTCAAGGATACGTTTTGTATATGCGTTTACACGTGTCTGGTATTGTAGAGCTCTCGTGAAAACAAAAAGTTGTTGACAAAGATTTAGTGACGCTACGATGTTCTCGTCAAGAATTTACAATTCATATAATATATGAGATATTTCAATTTTTATTTTAATTTCAATTGATAATATACTAATTATTTTATCGAATTGTTCAAAACTTTATTTTGTAGTACAGCTCGAGGAAAAAATTATTTAAAATAAAAAAACGTTGAAGATATTTGAACTCTCATAAAAGTAATGATTTCTTATTTCATTACGTCTAATTCCACTTTGGTATTTTTTAGAGAAATTATAGAATTACGTATAATTTCGTCATATTAAGTTAAATATTAAGTTAAATATACATGACATATAGACATATAGATATATAGACATCATAAATGTGTATATCATAAATGAAACGTTACTAAACATTGCTGTATGAAAAAGCATGGAATAGAATGCTAATTATTTCATTATTCAGTCCTGCAATTAATGAACTGTACGAAACAAAATCAAAGATTTAAATAAACTTATATCGAACTTATGTTTCAAAAGTTTATGATACAAGCCACCGGTAATAAAAACGATCAAATAGTCTACCAATGGAAAGAAACAGAAAAAAGTCTCGCTCTTCGACGGTAGAATGGTGGTATCCCGCTAAAAGTGAGCCTAGCCGATTCTTGATTGGCTGAGGCGACGAGGCTTCGTTTGTATGCAATGCGCGCGAGAAATTGAAATACCAAACGCCGCAAAAATTTTCTTACATTTTACGAACTTATGAACTGAATATTTTCAAACCAGATAACTATAAGAATTTGAACACTAAAGTGCACACGTATATATGCGTACATCAACAAACATGATTTCTTTAACAAAATCTTGTATTTTAACAAATATTTTCAGAATGAACATATTGTTCATTATGATTTTAAAATGCGAATTTTAAGTATTATGTGAAGACAGATAATTACAGAATTACAGATTGCTGTTACAAGCGAAATATAAAAAATTGTATGCTTATTCGTACTGTGTAACAGTGCATATACGTAACCTTTCTACTTACTGTTCTACTAATAGTAATATAAAATAAAATTAAGATATAGTCCATCAAATCTAATATATCCACCATGAAATAAGATTATGATCATATAGATAATTTCTAAAATTTTCTGACAAAGAGAGGTTATTGTATAATGCATTAAATCCATATATTAAGATTAATCTTTGGAAAGCGAAGGTAATGTAACCCAAGAACTATGCACTAAATTTGAAACGTATGCGATGTGTTGAAAGTTTTAAGTTTCCTTCAAGTTTCAGATATTTAATCTAAATTAGAGATATATTAGTAAAACATGAAATGAAATATATATATTTACATTATAATTTTTAAACATATTCGTATTTTTAAACATCATTAAGTAAATTTCTAAATAATTAAGAATATACTGCTTCTTATTAAATAGTTACGAAATGTTTTTATTAGCGAGAAGCTATTGAAAGTGATGGTTGACAAATTGTATCGATATACCACACGTTGACGAAGTATACCAGTAATAATTTAACAAAGCAAATTCTTCACTGCGATCTTCGAGAGAAATTCCTTGGAATTGGAATTGTTGTAACGAACGCAGCTGCATCTATAACATGCGACACAAGTACACTCTTTTATATACTAAGCTATTTGATTAATGCTAAGTATGTAAGAAATTTAAAAAGTTTTTAAAATCGTATATTTATCATTGTACTATTGATTTTCTTACCATTTCGAAATGTACAATTTTGAGAATAATTGCTATATCTTCGTTCTTAAATAATGGAGCAACTAGCGAAAAAATAAAAGAAAAGGCGAAGAAACGATGCAGAATATTAATGATGTGCGTGTGATTCATCTACGTGTTTCAGTTTTGTTGTATATTTCACGATCGAACATTTTCTTTTCTCTTCTATCGTACTCTTGTATCTTGTGACGTGACTGTTTCTCGTGGGAGATAAGAGCAAGACGATATGCGGTTTCTAGCATTTCGAAAACAAAAAAGGACGAAACTGTTCGCTTTTCTTCTGTTTTCTTGTTTTTAAATAGAGGTGAAAGATAAAAAGACATATATCTACAGAATTTATTCTATTTCCATTACACGTTCTGCCGATTGATTATTTTCATCTAAATCAATTGACTTGACTTACTTAATAAATTCTTCTTGTTTACAGGCATAGCTAACAGAGATTTGAATAGTCTAATATGGCTTATTTTCATTCTTTGTCTTAGCTCTAATACTTTCTTTAAATCTTTCTCGCCAAACCTTATAAATTTAGAATTATTCACACACTGTAATTCATTATTCCAATTCAATAACATTTCACACTGAGTTGCATTTAAAATATCAGAAATTTCTGAAAAATAAAGGAGAGTTTGTACATCAGGATATATTGAAAATAAATTTGGCTGTAATTCTTTACCTATTCCACGTGTATGATATTCTCCTAGTTCTTTCTACTCTAATTATATGTTCCCTCCTAGCATGCTGTCTACTCCTGTTGCTACCTATAGATCTTTTAATAGTAATTTCTTCCATTGCTTCATCATTTCTTGCTACATACCTTTGGATCAAATATAGAACTATAACTAATCACATCTTTAATGTACAATCTCTGTATCATCATGTGTATACATTTTTGTTTTACCTCCGTTTCTAACAAACTTGCAGTTAACTCTGGAGTATAGGGACACACGCCTGGAATCATATTGTTTCTGATCCATGATATTTTCTCTCCTATTGAATTCTGTTTTATCAAGCGGGACATTTCTGCCTTCTGTCTATTTGATATTCTGAAACAAAACACATTGTCCATTTCCTTCTTTAGTACACAAAAGTATTATATAATCATATAAAATAAATGAAATGTACATAACATAAATCACACAATTTAATAGTAATTGTATTTACTTTTTGGCTTTTTTCGTAATAGCGATAGACTTTCTGCTATTTGGATGTATCATTTTTTTTGGCTTCAGGAATTCCTTTCTCATTGCAGTGGCCTATAAAAGACAACAAAATAAATTAGTTAAAATATTACCATGGCTATGAATTATTTCGATTATCCTAATCATCAAAACTCCAACTCAGACTATACGTTTACTCAATGTATAATCATGCACAGGCGAATCGTCGACAGTATCACACGCTTAGAAGCACTAATGGAGTAGACAAAATATACCTCTTTGTTATGACACTCTGAACCGTCACTCTGTTGGATTCATGCAATAAATTTTACCACTATATCTAAAGTTCAATACTTTAACTTATTTGTGAAACGTTCGAACTGCGACTCGAGGAGATCACCGGTGATTTGTCAATTTCGTGATTTGTTGTGTCTCGTATGTGACAACAGCAACGACAGCGACGCCTATCGAGAGTAAAAATAATATCGAAGTATACCTTCTTACCATGACATTTCCGGGCCAACAAACTTCAAAATTGGTTTCTTCCGTTTCAAAATATTTTTAGCTATATTTTTTAATCTTATAATGATAACCTATTTTAAAATGTGCAATGTTTGATAAATGTACATTAGTAAAATTTCATACGAAGAAAGTTTTTGGGAATCCGTATTATATCCAGCGAGCAGAAAACGAAGACTTGACGGAAGTTGACGACAATGGAGATAAAAGTCTTTATCGTAATATTGTTTTTATTGGTTTTAACGTCAGATGGAACGGGTTTCGACAGAAAACGATCCTCCAAATGTCAAAGAGGTAACGAGCAGACTTCAAGTAAAAACGAGCAGAAGTCAACACCCGATTATTATTATTACTGCGACTCAACAGAATTTGGAGTAGTATTATACAAAAGATTCCGTATTTGCGTTCTTGTTCACCGTGTGACATGATAGGAATTGATTTCTCTTCCGCTTGTATCAGATGCGGGATGTGCCTTGCCATTGCTGAAAAGGTTGATCCTTTTTCACCAGTCTCGATTATCCTATTTCTCTTTATTCGCCTATTTTTTAAACACAAATATACATTTTTTACGATTATTTATATTGTTGATGACATCATTTGACGAATTCTTCGAGAACTTCGCAAGGGAACCAAGACATAATGATATTTAAAATGTTTATAGCAGTTCTGAAGTAAAGAGAAGCGATATTAGTTTGAAATGATGGATCATTTCAATGACTTTATTATTTCCATTTTAGACATAACACAGGAGAACTTTATAATTTCAAAATCTCTTTGATTTTATGTATCTTTCCACATTTATTTTTCTTTTTGCATATCTGCATGTTGCCTTAATAGCTATCTACATATTATTTTAGTTGCGTTTTTCTTTTGGATCGGAAATGACTATCCTGTGTTTCGTCAATAATTTGTCTTGCTTCTCTTGGTGCATTTCTAAAAGTAGTATTGATATAAATGAATTTTTTACTCCAAGAGTCAACATCACATTTTTTCGATTTCTTTTTTAGTTTACAAGAGTATAAAGCTATATATAGGCCAAAACATGTATGTATTTTTCGATAAAAGATAAATTTTTATTCAAAATCTACGAGACTGCACGCAGATATTTCAAATTGCAGCGAATATAATCACGAATACTTCGCGTTAAACATGTTATATCTTTTAACATTTTCAGAGACGCGTAAACATCCGCAAGCTATTTATCACTTTATTCGATTGCATATTGTAGCGGCATATGAATCATAGGACGATGCGAATCGAGAGTAACTCATGTTGTTGTTTTGCCTCGGGGCATTGATACCGTCTTGAGGTACGAAACTTGATAATAAACAAACTCCGGACAGAACAATATCGCCGCTACGCGCAACCGTCAACCGAAGTCGAATTTAAATTCGTTAGAAGGAGATCGTTAGAAGAGTACTGCCGATAGTTTTAAACACATTTGACTACACCAAATATCAACTCGTCTCATCACTATATACACCAACGTGTTTAATCAACCTCCACATAACCGAGAAGTGATTTCAAATTTGACCCACGTTTCTATCGACTTCGCTTTCTTCTTTATTTTGGAAGAAATGCACATTCACTATTTATCAGCTAAGCGAACTCGAAACGAATGAAAATTCCCAACCACCACGTAGACCAAAGCCTATCAGCCTTTTTCGAACCTGTAGGTTACAACGAGATTCTTAATTAATTAATTCGTTTCTTACAGGCTACAGAGTCTGTGAATAAAGAACTTTTTCTGACCGTTTTGTTACGACCTTTGTTAAAACCACGTCATAGGAATAAGATAATAATACAGATCGTAATCATTATATATCAGCACGTACTGTCAATTTGATTGTGCAATTAAATAACATAATATCAAAAGTAATCAAATGTTGGGATACTTTTGAGCGATAGTGTATATGTGTAAAACAATATGATTCTATAAATTCATTAACAATAAATCAAAAACAATGCTGCGTTGCTTATTCTAGTAAACAATCCAACCATTTAACTGTAAGATATTTGGAAAGTTCATGTAACAAGCATACAATATGCCACCCGGAAGGTACCAACTACGTTCCTCTATGAAATTAGTATAAATATTTCAAGACTTATATACGATTAACATTTCACGCAACGTTTTTATAAGATACGTTAATCCGTAGAAATGATCCGTCGCGGTAAATTTATACATAGATCAGAGTTAGAAAATACAAAAGAACGATATTTTCTCTGCGTATACGAAGTTAAAATGGTGTTGGACGCAAATTAATTGGTTGAACAGAGGCGCCTTGAAGCGTACTAAAAAAGGTAGCTTACCTCGTTGAAATACCATGGAACGAAACCCTGTTGGGTAATGGGCATTCTGCTGTAGCCTGGAATTCCTTTTGCTCCCGTATTCTTCTTCTGTTTTCCGTGGTTTTTGTTACAACACTCGCGACATTTTCATTCAAACGAACACACAACGCATAAACCGAGAAAAACAAACGTTGAAGGTTACGTCGCGTCACGCGAATCACTGACGCTACACTTATACGTTGGAAACAGGAACGAAAGCAATGCGGGTGCAACACGGGGCCCGTGAAATGTAAACTATCGAACTACGTATAATAGCACACGAAAGTATTTCTATTGTATTGTATATATATATATATGTGTGTGTATATATTCATATGTATATGTATGTATGTGTGTGTGTGAATTCATATATATATTATAAATTGGTTATATATATATATATATATTATATATTATATATTGGTTATATTATATATATATATAAAACCAATTTATAATATATATATATGAATACACACATATATGATTACACACATATATATAAGATTTATAAAATGAATCCTCGGTAAAATGTCTGTGATAAATAATTCCAATTAAAATAGAAAAATTTTTAATTGCATTGCTTCGACTATACATATACACATACTTAATGTGACTCACTTTCTATGAGAAAAATTCTGTTTGTCAATTCGATACCGAGAGCTGATAATGCTAACACACGATGAAACGATAACAGAAGAATCCGAATATTCAGAACTTTTCACGATATATGTTAAATAATATTATGAAATAAATCAAATAATTACCCCGCATTGCTTCCGGCGTACGTGTTCACGATTCTCGGCGAAACCGAATATGGCAGCAGGAAATCAACCAATCAGAACTTCGGAGAAAAGTAAAGCGCGGGAAGAAATCGCGGCATCCAGCTTCCTGCGAATCTATTCTCGATCTCGATGTAAGCAGTAATCTTTCGATAATCGTTTTGCAAAATGGCGTGCCTTAAACGAAGTGTATAGTAAAATTCGTATTTGAGAGACGCATAAATAAACGATATCAGACTATTTCCCGGGAGAAATTCACGTTCGGTTGCAACATAACATGTCACGTATATATTTTCGTCGAAAACTGATTTCGAGGGACGTGTATCTGTACGTATCAAGTTACTTGGCGAAAGTTCAACGACAGACTGTGACTTTAAAACAGTAAGTGTGTAAGCCTGTGTTTGTTGTCCGAGAATTTGAAAAATCTGTCATCTTTTGTTTACGTCGGCCGTAATAGAGTGGTGTTTTTGTTTTGTGGTAACTGAATGTCTCAAACAACAAACTCGAGATTTCAATGGATCTTCGAAAAGAAGTCATAACCATTGGCCTTGGATGAGTTGTGATTTCATTAACTTTTTAATTCATAATTGATAACATAAGGTTATTGTAAGACCGATGAAAATATGGATAGCAACCAATTGCTATTGAATATCTGGCCTGTTTTGCACTATTGAAATTTTGCAAGTCACTAAAGTTACCAGCATTAATATGTTCCCTTGCACAAGTTTGACGATAAAACAAATGAAATTTTACTAATTGCAAGTTATTTGATTATTCTATTTAACGAAAAATTATAAAATCATAAAATAGAATTCTATATAATCTGTAAATCGTAACTTGTCAATCTACTAGTACATATATTATAAATTGGTAAACTTTTGTGTGTGGGGGAGGGGGTGCTAGATGTAACACTGATGCGACATTTTGAAAAATATTTAATTATAATCATGAAAGGTGTTATTGAAATATTGAATTTTTATTAATGTTCCTTGCAACTTCGATTTTGCGTACCATATTTAAAATGTACATAAGATATAAAGTATATTGACAAATAACAGTCACAAAATTGTTTCAAATGATGATAATCATCCTAATATCGACTTATCAATTGTGATCTGATAAACAAGAATTCAAAATACAGTTAAACTGTGTTCTACATACAATAATCTTTTTCGGATGAGATTTAAATATATGAACATATTGTGATATTTTGTCCATAATAACATGAATAATACAAAGTTTCGTATTACATATACTATATTTTTTAATATATTCTGCATATCTCATTTTATGACAACAGACAAGCAAACTATATTCCCATTATAAGCTTCGCTCTAATTTCGCATCGTTTCACCTGAATATATCGTGAAATTTCATCCCGTCAAAATTTTGCGTCAATCTTTTTTATCTTAAAGGATTAAAGACAGTTGCAAAACGCCACGTGTTTCGGGGTTTGTTTAAATTTCCGCCAAATGAAAAAGAAGTTTCGCGAAAAATGGTGGTTACTAACGGCACGTCTGGTTACAATTTTCGTTTACAATACTTTTGGCGAGTAAATATGACGTACTGGGTCGATACTAAGTAGTCGGTCGTCCCTGAAATTTGAACTGTTGAGAACGAGGTAATAAAAGGGCGACTGGTTTGTTGCTGTGTAACGTATACACGTTTCTGAATAGTTTTCTACTTCAAATGACATTATCTGCTACCCGACGGAGTTTCGACGTAGCGATAAACACGCCACTGAAAAAAGCGACGAATGGGAATGGAACATACGTAAAGATTTTTTTGACAAAATAAAGAATCATTTTGTCAGATTCCAAGAAGAGTTTGGGTAAATTCAATGTATGCTATTTGCTACTTGACTTATGTTTATAACACTAAAAGTTATCTTTACAAGCAGCGAAGTGATTCAGTTTCATTCGTAGTTCGGTTGCTTCCAATTTTTTCATTTTCACATTGCGTATTACAATATTGATGTTAAAATATTATTATAGAAAAACATGTTAGCAATTTAATTTTCTATTTGTTCTTTTCTCTGTTTTCCTTGTTCCGTTTTTGGATTTGTGGTGGATGATTTAAATAATGACGTGACGAGTTGATACTTGATATTGTCAAATATATTTAAAATTATTCTAAATACAGAATTAATCGCGCGGGAGACAAAGATTTTATAACGAATCCTAGCGGCTGCCATTTGTCGTTCACGCGCTGTTGCCAATACCGGATGCGCTAATGTCACGTAAAATAACAAAATAAAAAAAGAAATTTGAGGTAAAAAATAAAAAAAGAAACTTTTTTTCTAACAACAATCCACTTCCGAACTCTAGGCGTGACTTTCCAAGACTGAAGCTCTTATGATTTGATTTTCGATCGGATCCGATTACTTTCTTTTGTCATTCCTCAACATCCCCACCGTCAATGCATTTGCTAGGCGTCCGCGGCCGTTGCCACGTGCTCTTTCTTCTAGACCCTTCGGTGGAAGGACCGTTGGGATGTTGATGGTTCATTAGACACTTCAGCGATATACATTGTCGCCGAGTGCCGCCACATCTTTATCTCCATCGTCAGTCCATCGGATTTGAAGTATGCCGGTCGTAACACTAACATTGTGGCGTCAGAGAGGACGCGCTTCGAATCGCAAAAGGCGTTTTCGGTTTGCTTCGACCACTCGAATCGCCGCGAACAGCTCGTACGTATCTTTGTTCGCGGATCCGCGTAGTTTGTTGCACGGGTATACGTTTATATTGACACCGGTGTTCACGAGGAAAGAGATCCTTGGTGCCCTGTCCGTCACGAAAATCCGACGGGATACTAAAGCCATCGCCACATGCCGCGTTTACGGACGGCTGGTCTCGTTTCACTGGGTCCAGTTGCAAGGGGCCCGGCACTTCCTTGCGCGGTCTCGAAAGGTCTCGTGGTAATAGCAGAGACCAGACTTCTGCGGTCTGTCTTTCGAACTCGATGTCAATCTTGCCTTCCGTATGTAGAATAACGATGTGAGGTGGATAGCGGGTGAAGGTGGCCACAAGAAATACTCTTGATGTTCAACAAAAAAGTTAATTAAACTATTAACAATCAACAGTCAATAATTTATGATCAACAATTAACGACTAACGATTAACTGTCAACAACAATTAACGATTAACGATGAACGATCGACAACAATTAACGATTAACGATGAACAACAATTAACGATTAACGATTAACGATTAACTATCAAGAGTCAATAATCACGTATCTCTAATTGTGTTTACTTCGCTATGACGCTTAACCTTTCGCACTCCGCAGCTCGGGGCAGAATGAATCTTTGATTCGAAACCAAATGGATTCTTTATTTTGTTGCCCCTCGATATCCCCACTACGCACGCGTTTATTAGATGCCCGTGTCACGTAAAATAACAAAATAAAAAAAGGAATTTGAGGTAAAAAATAAAAAAAGAAAACTTTATTTTTTTTCTAACATCAATACACTTTACAATTTACTTCCGAACTCTAGGCGTGACTTTCTAAGACTGACTCTTATGATTTTACTTTCGATCGGATCCGATTACTTTCTTTTGTCACCCCTCAACATCCCCACCGTCCATGCATTTGCTAGGCGTCCGCGATCGTTGCCACGTGCTCTTTCTTCTAGAACCTTCGGTGGAAGGACCGTTGGGATGTTGATGGTTCATTAGGCACTTCAGCGATATACATTGTCGCCGAGTGCCGCCACATCTTTATCTCTATCGTCAGTCCGTCGGATTTGAAGTATGCCGGTCGTGACATACCCCCCTGGTTAGATTGATCTTGGTCCTCTAAGATCGTAGTAGAATGGAATTATTTAAATGTAGATCAAAGGATATGTTTATGCTTTTTTTTCAGGAATCGCTATGAATTGATTTTCTGCATGTTATGGTACAAAAGTTATTTCGTTAATCTTAAATATAGCAATTTTACAATATTTGTTAGTGTTCGAGAAGCTAATAATTTCAGAGGCGTAATCATGTTGTAGTTTTCGATCGTGAATTGGTTGGGTTTGTTTACAAAGCGTAATTCCTATCCCGTGAATTTAAGGCAACTAATTAAGGGTATTGTTACTAGTGCTAGGGTCAGCATTATCCTGAAAAAAGTACGCTTTCAATCGGTTACCATGTATCTTTTTCTTAGCATTGTCGATAGAAATAATGTAATAAGGAGTTTTCACATCGTTAATTCTGTAGGGTCCTAACCATTCAATGTCCAACTTATCTCTTTTATGGTCGTTGTGAATTAAAACAAAGTCTCCTTTCCTAAACACAGTCTGAGTTTTAACAATCTTTCTTTCTTGGTCTCGCTTGTATCGTTGCTTATTCTGAATAAGTGTTTTGTGAGCTGTTTCCCAATATTTATTCAACTGTTTTTGCCAAAGTGAGTACATATCATCATAGGTAAGTGTGGGAAATTTGGATATTGCGGAAGGTAAGTTAGCTTTTCGCCCAAAGGTCAATTCAAAGGGAGAGAATCCTGTTCCTTCATGTTTCGCGGTGTTGTACCCTAAACAAATGAAATTAAGTACTTCATCCCATTCTTTGTCATTGTCGTGTAATGCAGTACGAATTAAATCTTTAACTGAGGCATGCGTTCTTTCGAGGGATCCGTTACTTTGTGGGTGAAATGAAGTTGTTTTGATGTGTTTGATTTTAAAAGCTTCTTCAAATTTCGTCATTAAATCACTAACAAAATTTTGTCCCTGATCTGTTAGGATCGTTTTTGGTGCCGAAAATATGTAAATATAGTGTTCAATAAGCGCGTTAATTATGGATTCAGTTCGTTGCGTTTTAAGGGGAACTAGTATCAGATATTTCGTAAGTTCATCGTGTATTGAAAGTATGTATTGGTTTCCGCGTTTGGTTTTCGTCATCGGTCCTATGATGTCCATAGCGATTTTGTCGTTAGGGTTAAGTGGCGTGTCTGAGATTTGTGGGGATTCTTTGGGTCTGATACGTGTTAGTTTCTCCTTTTGACATGTGTCGCATGTTTTCACAAAGTTTTCTACTCTTTCTAAAAGTCCGGAAATTTTGAATTTATCCTTGATCCGTTGATACGTTTTCTGTATCCCTAAATGTCCTACGGTGTCGTTATGGTTTTCCTTTATTGCTTGTATTATTTCGTTTTCGTCTAGTTTTAAGATGGGATTAGGTGCATAAGTAATTTTCTTGTACGTGTCGTTAAAATATATTAGCATGAGTTTAATCTGTGTTTTCTCTAATTCAGTGAAGTCGTTATTTCCTATGCCGATTTTTGTTGTATCTTTAAGAATTTTGTAAAGTCTTCTGATCCAAAGTGTCTCGTCGTATTCTCCTAAGTCGTTTCGAGTTAATTGGTAAAATGTTTGGTCATTTGGTTTAATTTCTAAGAGTTTCGGATTCTCGTTGTTGTCTTTCCATGCGTTGAATGAATTAGTGTGATCAATTACTAGGTCGAGGTTAACTACTTCGTCGCGAGTTACTGCGTGAACTCTAGATAAAGCGTCTGCAGCTGTGTTATCTTTACCCTTTGTATATTCGATTTCATAGTCATATTCTTCGAGTCTAAGTCTCCAACGAATCAGTCTGCTAGAAGGGTCTTTGCAATTGTGTAGCCACTTAAGAGCTTGGTGGTCGGTTCGAATAATGAAGCGTCGTCCTAACAAATATTGTCTTAATCTTTTCACGGCCCATACGATGGCTAAGAGTTCCTTTTCTGTCGTGGTATAGTTTCGTTCGGGTGGATTCAGTGTTCTTGAAATGTAACAACAAGGATGACCGTCTTGCGACAGTATTGCTCCTAGTCCTTCGTTACTTGCGTCGGTAGTTAAGGTAAAGGTTTTGTTAAAGTCTGGATAAGCTAATATTGGGAAATTACAGAGTTTGTCTTTTAAAGTATCAAAGCTAATCTGGTGTTTGTCAGTCCAATGGAATGGTGTGTCCTTTTTTGTTAAGTCTGTAAGGCTTTTCGCGATTTTGGAAAAGTTTCGAATAAATTTGCGATAATAACCTGCTAAACCTAAGAATGATTTCACGTCCGTGGCATTGCGGGGTAATCGAAAGTTTTTTACAGCGTCTAATTTCTTGGGGTTTGGTTTGACTCCTTCGGATGAAACTACATGGCCTAAGTATTCTAATTCCGGTTTTACGAATTCACATTTGTCCGGTTGCAATTTAAGTCCTAATTCTCTGAGTCTCTGAAATACTATCGCGAGGTTTTCGTTATGTTCTTGAATCGTTTTTCCGAATATCACTATGTCATCCAAATAAACAAAGCAGTATTTTCCTACAAGTCCAGCTAAGGCTCTGTCCATTAATCTTTGAAAGGTAGCGGGTGCGTTTTTAAGTCCGAATGGCATTCGATTGAAATGAAAATGCCCTTGCGGTGTCGAAAAAGCGGTATATTTTTTAGATTTCTCGTTCATTGGAATTTGATGGAATCCTGAGGATAAATCAAGCGCCGAAAAGAATTTTGCGTTTCCTAGTTGTGTTAAAATGTCGTCTATATCAGGTAAAGGGTAAGCGTCTTGTTCTGTGAGTTCATTTAGTTTTCTGAAATCGATAACTATCCTCCATTTCTGTTTTCCTGAGGCGTCTAATTTTTTCGGAACTACCCATACCGGAGAGTTATAAGGGGATTCGGATTCTTCTATAATATTTTTCTTCAACATGTCTCCTATTTGTCGCGAAATCTCGTCACGGTGACATTCCGGTGGTCTATACGATCGTGTGTTAATAATTTTGTCTTTGGTTAACGAAATTGTGTGCTGAGTTAAATTAGTACAGGGTAAAAGATCGGTTTCTAAATTAAAGATGTCAATATAATGAAGGATAATCTTTTCGATGGTTTCACGGATTGGTTTTTCAATGTGATCTGTTCTCACTAGACTTTTTAGTTTTGATACGTTGGAAAAGTCATGAGAATTTTGAATATTGCTAGAAATTTCAACGTTTTGCTCACCAGTGTTGATAAAACATACTTTAGTTGGTTTGCCTTCCAGATAGATTGTTTGAACTCTGTTTTCTCCAGGAGTCAAATGTATTGGTTTCTGAAATAAAATGGTTTTGTCGTTTAATCGGATTTTGTCATTGGATATTGAATAGTTATACTTCTCTAAACATGGTAGCCCAATGATTCCGTCTTCGATAATAGGGAAATTGTTCGGTACTATGTGAAAAATGTGATTTTGTCCAAAAATTCGTTTCGTTACGTATTCGTTAGTTTCGTATTTGTCTCGTCCCATAGAAAATTTTTGTTTAGGCCCTATTTGTATCGCGTTGACAGTTTTGTTACGTTTCACCAGGTTTATCCCTGCTCCTGTGTCGACCAGAAATACTCGCTCTTCGGTTCGGGTTGACAAAGGTATTGCGAGTAATCTTCCCGTGGCGATGTTGACTCGTATGTCTCGTACGGTTCGTCCATCTCCTGGTTCGATGTTGTTTCTTGTATTTCGTCCCATTCCTGGACTGCCTGAATTCTTGCGGGTGGTCGATCGCGCTGGCTCGGTGGTAGAAAATTTTGACACTTGTTGGCAATGTGTCCCAGCTTTCCGCACTTGAAGCACTTCATCTGTGCGCGTTCAGCAGGTGATCTATTTTCTACTTGGTTAAATGTAGCAGGTTTCTGAGCTACTGGCGTGTTAGGCGATCTTGATGGTACATTAGATCGTCTTACCTGCATATGCTGGTTGTCGGGGCGATTACTAACCGAAGGTAAGCGATTACATGACCAATTAGGTTGTCGTTCTTCTCGCAAGTAGCGTTCTACATCGGCTGCCTTTTTTTCAGCTTCCGGAAGATTCAAGGGTTCACTGCTTAATAGTATTCGCCCTATGTCGCGTCTGAGTCCCTTTAGGTACACACGAACAGTCTTCTTCGTGATTTCTTCAGTCATAATTTTACGTGTTAGTGGTTGTGGGTACTCATTGGTTACTGCGTACAGCAAACGGTTGAGTATTCTTCTAAACCGAATATTAAAACTTTGCACTGATTCCTCGCGTCCCTGTCTCAACTCTCGTAATTGTTCTTGGTACTCATCCGAAGTCACTTGTGCTGCTAAGTTATTTCTCAGTGCGTCGTACAGATCACTGTAACACTCAATAGGAATGTTGCGAATACTTTGGGCTGCTTTCCCCACGATTTTTTCCACTTTTATTGCTTTTAGCAATAGATCTTGCTCCATACAGCGATCCTTCATACTTCTCACTTCTTTGATGAAGTCTTCAACTCCTACATCATCATCTCCGTTGAGCGTTGGGATGTAGCGTATTGCATCCTTAGCTCGTAGAGTGGGAGGAGCGGGCGAAAAATAGCCTCTTTCTTCCACCTCGGGTTGTTCGCTGTCGAGGTGGACAGGTGGGGTGTCTGAAGCTGCTAACCCTGACAGTTTGCGTGCTTTTGCCATATTCACAGTACGATTGATTGCTGTCGACGCACTTTCATTGTCTTCGGTGATAATGGAAGCAAATTCATCGGTCGCAGGGGATCCGAACCCAGTCCGTAGCGCTGCGACGGTTTTCCCGAGATTCTCGATTTCTGCTGCCCTGTGTCTGTTCTCTTCGTCATTTTGCATAGACAAATGTAACATTTCCTCTCGTAAAAGGGCAATGTTCTCGTTCTGTTTTTGAATACTGTCCCATATTGCTCGCAACATTGGGTCAGTTGAGGTTGAAGTTTGAGATTCGTTTGCCTTAGACATTATTGCGCTGATTTATAATTTTCAGACGAAGACGAGTCTTGGCTACTGAAGCTAAATTTTCTTTCACGGTAACGTACACAGGAATTCAGTTTACCTTTTATTGTTACTTCACTTGGTTCGTGATAGTTACTTTGTTGTTGCGGATGACCGTAGTCCCAAATAATTCGATCTTCCGTAGATGATGAATGTCTTTTGGTTTCCGAACAAACACTTTTCACTATCCTGGCAGGATCGCCAAAATGTCACGTAAAATAACAAAATAAAAAAAGGAATTTGAGGTAAAAAATAAAAAAAGAAAACTTTATTTTTTTTCTAACATCAATACACTTTACAATTTACTTCCGAACTCTAGGCGTGACTTTCTAAGACTGACTCTTATGATTTTACTTTCGATCGGATCCGATTACTTTCTTTTGTCATCCCTCAACATCCCCACCGTCCATGCATTTGCTAGGCGTCCGCGATCGTTGCCACGTGCTCTTTCTTCTAGAACCTTCGGTGGAAGGACCGTTGGGATGTTGATGGTTCATTAGGCACTTCAGCGATATACATTGTCGCCGAGTGCCGCCACATCTTTATCTCTATCGTCAGTCCGTCGGATTTGAAGTATGCCGGTCGTGACAATGGACACGGCGCGTTGCTTGTTAACGGAAGCGAAAGTACATAAAAAGTACTGGCCGGAAATAATATGTACAGCGGCGTACTTGAAAAATCGAATACTAGCAAACATTGTAGAGAGAAAGACACCTTTTGAAATATTCTTCGAGAGAAAACCAAGTGTTGAAAATTTGTATCTATATGGAAGTAAAGTTTTTGTAAGAAGGCCAGAACAAAAAAGAGTTTCTAAATGGGATAAGAAGGCAGATATGGGAATTCTGTTAGGATATAGCGAAGTAGGTTACAGAGTCCTATTAGGTGGAAAAATAACAGTAGCGACATGTAGAGGTCGTAGAAACAGACAAAAAATGTATCGGTTTTGAGGAGAATTCATTCGATGCAGTTAGCGATGATAGTAAAGATAATTATTTATTGGATAGCATGAATAAGGAAGAGTTAGAAAGTAGAGAAGATGAAAATGATAATAGTTCTGAAAGCTTAAAGATTCCTAGGAGATCTACTCGTAATAAGAAAATTCCAGTATGGTATCCAGAAAAGGAAAACAGTAGTGAGATTCACGCAAATTATTGTAGAGTAGATATCCTTTGTACATTTGAGGAGGCGATTTGTTGTGAAAATAGTGAAGATTGGAAACAGGCTATGGATAAAGAAATAGAATGTCTCTATAAAAATAAAACTTGGAAATTGGTAGAAAGGGTAAAAGGCAAAGAAGTATTAGATGTAAAATGGGTTTACACGAGAAAATCAGATGACAGGTATCAGGCTAGATTAGTGGTAAGAGGATTTCAACAAAGAAACGTAGTCGATGACATATATTCTCCAGTAGCGAGTAATCAGACCTTTAAAATATTGCTATCATATTGTTGTCAAAATGCATTAATCATTGAGCAAATGGATGTAAAAACTGCCTTTTTAAATGGTGAAATAAGTTCGGAGGTATATGTAAATCAACCAAAGGGATATGCAGACGGAACGAATAGAGTTTGTAAATTATCGAAAGCGCCTTATGGGTTAAAAGAAAGTCCGAGGAACTGGTATGAGTGTTTTGATAGGTATGTGACGAGATTGGGTTTTAAGAAGAAGATTTAAGGTTACATTAGAAAAGGAATGAAAAGTGTGAAACGATAGATTGTTATGTGGACGCTGATTGAGCAGGAGATCATTTAGATAGGAAATCTACTTCTGGATATGTAATTAAATTGTATGGAAATGTAATCGGGTGGAAATCTAAAAAACAAAGGTGTGTGACAAAAGCCTGGACGTATGCAGAGTATGTAGCTCTATCGGAAGCGGTGAGTGAATTAATGTCTATTAGAGAAATTATGAAGGTCTTCAATGTAAATCTAGACAATAACCCTGTAAAAATTTATGACGATAACTCTGGAGTGATAAGTATAGCAAAGTACGGAAATTTCACAAAAAATTCTAAACACATTGAAGTCCATTACCACTACGTTCACGAATGCTTAAAGGAAAATAAGATAAATATAATTAAAGTAGGTACAGACGAAAATACTACATAGGTTCTCTAAGAGGTTTTTCTATGTGCGATAGTCGAATCAAAGATTTGAATTTTTCGATTTGATCTACAGTGTTTATATTTTCAATAATGTTAGAAATTTGGACTGAAAACTTACCACCATTGATAAAGCATACTGGCGTTGGCTTTCCCTCGAGGTATACAATTTTTTGAACGATTTCTCCTGATGCGAGGGTTGGTTCTTGCTGCAGCAGAAGGGTATTATTATCTAATTTTAATGTTTTATTGGAGAGTTCGAATCGATATTGATTTAAAGCGGGTAAGCCTAATATGCCGTCTTCTATGATAGGGAAATTATCATCTACTAAGGCAAATTCTATCTCTTTGTTCAATAAATTTAGTTTAATTTTGGAATTGGATTCGTATTTGGAATGTCCCATGGAGAATTTCTATGTGTCTGGTATTATTGTTCCTCCTGGGTAGCATCCTTGTTTAAGCAAGTTGATTCCTGCTCCCGAGTCAACGAAAAATCGCAATCCTGGTCGTCCTGGTAATTGTAGTCGTATTGTGGATAATCTTCCTGAGGTATCATTGTTAATTCTGATTGTTCTTGAATGTGGTTTATTCCTGGAGAGGCTTTTGTTTGAGGCGGTATTCGAAAATTTTGGCATTGATTGGCAAGGTGTCCCAATCGATTTCATTTGAAACATTTCGTTTGTGACCTTTCGTTTAATGGTCGATTCTCAAGCTTTGTAAAATTATTCATTCTTGGTTGAATGTTTTGTGTGGGTGGAGTTTTGTTATTCATGTTACTTGTAATCGTGAAGCGGTTACCTACTGGACGAGACGTCTGGTTACGATAAGATGGTGGAGTGGTTGTTTGTCGTGTCATCCGTCTGCGAGCGTTGTCTTCGCGAAAGTATTTTTCCACGTCCATTGTCTTTTTTTCTGCATCGATGATGTTTGGGGGGGGAGGGGGGATTAGCCAATAGCACGCGTCCTATTTCTGAACGAAGGCCTCTTACTTACATAGTCAATCACAGAAACCATGTATAGTCGATCGTTCATCGCTCATCGAGTTAGTTCGTCTTTATATTCATTGGTAATGCTGTATTGAAGTTTGTTGAAAACACGTCGAAATCTAATGTTATAATTTTGCACGCTTTCGGTTATTCCTTGCTTTATCACTCTTAACTGATCTTGGTGTTCTCTTACTGATGCTTGAGTAGCTACGTTACGTCTTAATCCTTCGTACAGAATTTCGAATTCGTTAATATGAATATTGCGGATTGTCATTGCGGCTTTTCCTACAATTTTCTCTATTTTGATCATTTTTAATAATAACGTTTGTTCGCTACACATCATTCTCATTTCTTTTATTTCACGAATAAAATCTTCTACACCTATATCGTCTTCTCCGGTTAGTATCGAAGATACTAAACAGCTTTTAGATTTCCAGAGTTTGCAGCTGTTGGATTGGATGGTTGGACATATGTTGGTGGTCTTGGTGGCACAGGTGGAGGTGGATTAGTATCGTGTTTTAATATTGATATATTATCGTCATCGTCAGTCATCATAGAACCGAATTCAGTTGATTTTACGTCTATTTGTGATAGTTTAACACGAGAGAGGTTTCTACCTAATATTTCCATTTCGTTAACGCGTTTTCTATTTTCTTCGTTGGCTAATTTTAAAGCATTCTTTATTTCGTTAAATTGTTGTCGAAATTCTTCGTTCTGTCTCTGTACTAAGTCTAAAATTGCTCTGGTAGAGGAATCGAGTGATCCCGTTTTATTTTGGACTCCACTTGTAGAGGGTAAACTTGTCTCGACTATTGAGTCTTTCTTGTTGTTCATAGTGAATATTGTCTCTTCGCTAGAGTTACTAGAGAAACTAACTTTTCGCGTTCTATATTGTTTAAAAGAATCCAGACTTTTCTCACCTTGATACGTAAGTTCGTAGAATGAGGTTCCCTTGCGGTGTTTTCCTCTGTGGCGCGTTCAAAGGTGTTGTTTGAGTGTCAAACTCGTTCTGTTGATTTGTTCTATGCTGGCAGTGGTCCCGTTGATTTGATCCACTGTGGTAAATTATTGGCAGCAGAGTTCATAACACAAGTGCTTCGAATCCTTCGATCTTCAATAATGTCCGTAGACCGAAATCGTAATTTCGCTTACACTGAAACGAATGGATCCTGGCAGGATCGCCAAAATGTCACGTAAAAATAATGGGAAAATAATAATAAAAAAATGTTGGGTTCTTGAACCAGAGTTCGAGGTTTTTTTTAATAGGATCTTTATTTTATAATAGGATTACAAGTGTGCGATTAGACCGTTACCGAAAGACTGAAGCCTCGATCAAGACTCAGCCCTTCTAGATGTTCGTTTATCTTATGCCTATGTGCCGAATTCATATTCCTTTGTTTTGGGAGTCGGTGTCGTGTGCAAGGCGGTTCAGATTTCCTGAGTCTGTTGGAGATATTTGTTGACGTTACATGTACGTCAAGATTGCGTCAGTGTCACGAGGCAAAACAATAATATGAGTCGCTCTCGATTTGCATCGTCCTCTAACTCATGTGCCGCTACATACGCATATAGCTATTATTTCTTACAACCTAGCGTATGCAGTTGTGTATGGGGCCTTAAGTTCACTGTTTATAGATACTGCTAGGAATTAATCGAACGAATTCAACGCAGTCGCGTTTACAGTGTTCCGTATTATCGGAAATGCCGAATTCGCGTGGTTTCGCTTTGACGTTCGTCCACGTTGACGATTGTTCAAAGAACAACCGAGTGGCCTCCGCGTCGCAGCTACGAAAGACATCGAAGCCGCGACATCCTTGAGTGACTTCCCTATCTTTTCCTAAAACCAAGGATGACGCAACTCAGGCAATCGTTACAAGCGTTCGAACTTGACATTTTCTTACCATACTATCAACAAAAAATGAAAGCTGGTTTTCAATGAGTCATTATATAATTATATGATATGTAATTTATAAACAGAATTCATTGTAATGATATAGATAGATTTCTTAGATAGTTAAAGAAGGAAGTTGTTCGCAATCATGCACTTGACAACATATTCAAAAGTCATTGAAGTCGGAAAAGACGTTACGGTTCTATAGTTTCACCCAATCAATATTTATTAATCATAAACGAAGTAGCTATAAATCTTGACAATTCCCAGTTAAACTTAAAATAATTATTGCATTTTTAAAAATAATGAAAATTTATTATTTGCATAAGCGATCTAATGATCATTCTTGCGTTCTTCATTGTAAATTAAAATAAATAAATTATACACTTTACTTTGTACCGCTTAGGACTGAATTATAACTTTACCGAAACAGTGCAAAGCATTCTTTAAAACTCTCTAAAATTCATTTGCATTCATTTCATTTATATACATATATTTATACATATGTTGAGTTGATAGTAAAAAGTACTTCAATGGAAATTATTTAATAATAATAATTATCTACTGTGCCCTGTTCTTTAAGGATTAAGTATGTAGTAGTTCCTGTGCTCACAGTTAGAAAATAAACTATCTATCTTGTCTTGTGCGTTCGGTTCCTCATTGTGTCTTTTGATGCCGTTGATGACACATATCACTTCATAGTGAAAAAAGCAACATTCAATCACGGACCAGCAACATACTCGAGATCTTATAAGGAAATTCAAGAAATTCAAAATAAAATAGAGTCGAACTCAATCCTAAAATCAAATGGAGTTATTATTACTCGACCGAACTATTTTCAATCAACTCTCATTGAGAATTATAAGTAAATTTTTTTGGCGTGGTACTGTAACAAGCAAAATTTAACATAATTTTGAGACGAAACGCGAAAGTAAATCGATAAAAAGGAGGGAGGGTTATATTTCCCCTTTCCTTCTTGAAAATAGGCCGAAATCACATTGAAGCGGATCAAATAGTACATATATACAATTACATAGTCAAATAAATACTAACAAAAGGGAAGCCAGCACCAATACCTTGGGCCTTGATATATGTTGACAAGGACACACTTCTGATTAACTTCCAGAAGATTTTAGCCATCACTCGTTAGTCCTTAAAAATTTATTAACAGAAGCATATTGCTACTACTATGTACAGCGTGTTAAAATATTTATTTGTCAAAAAAGTGGAACGCCAAATTTCCTGAATGTTGAAATGGTTACCACTTCTAAGAAAATTCTACACCTGGTCTTTTTAGTTTTCTCAAGCACTGAAGCCATTGACAGCGCGTAGACAAAAGACTGCGACGAAGTAAGGCCATAAACAATAGACAGGCGACGTTGGCTTCGGGGTTTTCAGTTATTGGGTAACACAGCTAGCGTGCGGATCTGGACCAGCTCAAATTGTATTTTTACTTATTCACTTCTATTTAAATATATTTTCTGCCTTACAATTTATCCACGTGTTTTCTCTGTTTACACATCGAATAACCTCAACACTGAACATGATTAACAAGGCCAAATTTTTTCCTGTTGCAAAAATCTGTTCTCTTAGAAACAGGTATTTAAAGTGTCCTGAATTTTTAAACTGATTTTGTTCATATTTTAAAGTCAGATATGTAGTATCGTGGATAGATTGCCTAAGAAATATCGGTTTTTTTTTCTATTTACCGTACCGTATAATCTACCGTACAAAGTTCTTACATTATATGAACCATATAAAAACATAGACCTTCTTTACGTATTATTCTTCTTACTGCTTCTTGTGAAATTCCTACTCGATAAGCTATTGTTCGCAAATACATCAATAGATTTATACGTACACTGCACAAACGACACTTGCTCTTTCTTACGTCAATGTACACAACGAGCGTCGAGTGGAAATCAACCTAACCCCAATCGACGATCTGAAACTTCTACTTCACGCTGTGATCTTCCATTAGGTCTAGAACAAAGAACAATTCCCAGCACGCTTTCTAAACTTTATTACTTATTATTATGTTCATAATATTATTAATTTTGTATTAATACAATAATAATATCGTATCATTATTATATTATTTCTTTATTTTTCTGCTTGTATTGTCTTTTATTCGTAATATATTATCGCAATATAATAACAAAATTAGTTTAAGGGATAATGGAACCTTAAAGATTTTTTTCAAATGAACGGGTCATTTGCAAACCATGATTCTTTTTAGACATTTGTTCTTCGTGATAAGTACTATATGACGAGGTAAAAAAATTTGATTTTGAATATCATGCTCAAAATCAGTTTTGCGAATCATTTTTTCTACAGATCTCCGCAGATTTAAAGATGTAGCATCACCCCCTCCCCAAAGCAATTACAAATAATTTTTTAATACCTTGTACATTATATTCTGCCTATATGTATGTTGGGTTTACATTAGAATTAGGGTTAGGGGCGTGAAGCGAATCTTCGTTTGGATTACACCTCGTCGTTATGCAATAGAGAAGACATTGGCTAGTGCAAATACGATTACCATAGAACCGGACAAGTAACCGTGGTAATTAGATACTCGAGAAACTAATGACAATGATCCTAGGTTCAATAACGAATCCGCGGACAACGGGACGGTAGTCGTACGCACTCGCAAAAATCTAAGTCGGATTCTGTGTTAATATTCGCTGACCGTAAGGAGTTAATCCTTTTTGTCGATGAGACCGCAAGAGAGAATGACTTTCCGTCCCGGTGATACCCCAGAGGAAAACTATGACGGGGTGTGTCTAAGGACACGAGATCATCGGATTCGTCGGGGACATCCTACGTTCGGAAAGTAAGGGAAATTGACGTTGCTGCTAATTGGCCAATCTCCATATCGGTAGTTAGAAAAGGATGCTAGCCGCCCTTGAGGGAGGGTTGCTAGTGGGAGACGTCGTTCGTGGAAAAATAGGTCTCTCTTGTCTTCCCGTAACTGGGACAAAGACTGTGTATCTGTTGAAGGATTTTAGGTAACTAGATATTAGTGTTTATGACGGTCCTCGGGCTAGCCGATCACGTTCTGCGGAGACGCGTCGGCATCTGGTAAACATCCTGCCCGGAGAATAGGATCTGCGTGTGGCGAGCTACGGGACAGAAACCGTTGGAATGTTTACTGCCACGTGTTGCTACAAATCTTTCTTTTAAGGGGAGCTATATGATTACTCAATGCCTTTGTTAGATGGAGAGTTCGTCCCGTTGACCGCGGCTACGTTCGGCGACTAATTGTCGCCTTGAGCCCAAGCTCATTGTCACAAGTCTCAAACAAATACAATTGGGTAGAATGACGGCAAATCGTTTAGTTACAACTGTAGATTTTAATTACAATGTTTTTATGGATTTTCCCGAGGTTTCAGAGGGAAGGCACCGGTGTCCTCTTATCTCCGACATGTAAATATATGTGACTGTGAATTGCAAACACGGACGTACGTGTTTATTTCCTAGTTTTTATTTGAAAGGAACATCACATATGTTGGTCGTTCCACTCGGTCCGCGAACTCTGCGAGTTCATAAAAATCTATTCCAACCCAATGTTCCATATGCGAGCGAAGCGGCTTCTCTAACTTTCGGCCAAAAAAACATTTCTAAAAATTTCTTGTTCGCTCGCATATGAAACTGGTATTAGGTTGGACTACCTTTTTTACGAGCGAGTAGAGCGAGCAACGAGAACAGTGTTTCTCTACTATATGTAAATGAATACTATACATTGATTTTTATAAATATTTTTTATTGATAATTTCTTATGGAATAACAGGCGATCGCTAAAATCTTCTAGAAGTTGCTCAAGAAAATGTCCTTGACAACATATATCGAAGCGAACGTCATTAGCAAAAACTCTGACGGATCATATATTTTTTAACAAGAACTTTAAGATAAAATATGCAAGAGAGCATTATTTAAAGAATTGAAAGAAGGATAAGTATGAGAGAGAAAGCAGGTTGTGACTTTTATTGATATAACTGTTTTACTATACTAGCAATAAGAGGAAAATTGAACAAAACAAAAGCTAATTAATTACATATATATGTCGGGTTCACATTATGATTAGGGTTAGGGGCGTGAAACAAATCTTTATTTGGATTAGACATTATTGTTATGCAATAGAGGAGATATGTACTAGTGTAAATATGATTATTACAGAATATGGCAAGTAACTGTGGTAATCAGATACTCGAGAAGCTAATGACAATGATTCTAGGTTCAATAACGAATCCGCGATTAACGGGATAACAGAATGCGCCTTCTTCCAAGGTCCACGTTGTACCCAACTTCCTTGTTTACGGTTCAAGTATTACTGAACTAACTCTTTGTTAAAACATAGAATATCCACCGAGCGTAAGGACGCTATGTAACTAGCTAATGTGACCTCACGAGGGAATAAGTCTCCGTCGCGTTGGGGTGTGTCTAAGGACACGAGATCATCGGATTCGTGGAGAGATGCCTTCGTTCGGAAAGTGAGGGAAATTGACGTTGCTGTTAATTGGTCAATTTCCATGTTGGTGGTTAGAGGAGGATGCTAGCCGCCCTTGAGGGAAAGTTGCTAGCGGGAAGCGTCGTTCGTGAGAAAAATAGATTTCCCCTATCCTCTTGTAGTTGGTACAATGACTGTTTGTTTGTTTGAAGGACTTTAGTTAATTAAATCTTAAGATTTATAACGGGTCCTCAGGCTAGCTGAGCATGTACTGTGGAGATGCGTCGACGTCTGTTAATCATCTTACCCGAAGAATAGGACTTGTGTGTGGCGAGCCATTTTAAGGAGAGCTATAGAATTACTCCATACCTCTGTTAGGTAAAAACATTCATCCCTTGACCGCGGCTACGTTCGGCGACTGGTTGTCGCCTCGAGCCCAAGCTTTTTTTTTTTTTTTTTTTTTTATTTATTTGTTGAAATTACAATCAATTCTCGCGTTGAGAATTTTCAGTAATTTTTCTGGCGTGGCGCAGTGACATGGCTGTTTATTTACAATAAGTTAATACTTATTATAGATAGGTATAATTTATAAGTATTATAAGTAAGTGCATATGCTTAATTTGGATAATTAAATGAATCTAACGTTTAGGTCTAGCGGGTAGTGCCTCTTCAGCCTGCGAATCTGGTCCGTCGTATCGAGTAGTCCAGTGATTAGGGGGTTTCGGTGTTTGTTGATTCTTTTGCTGTATCTGTCGCTATATTTTGCTATTTCCTCTTTGACGGTGGGTATCTTGAGGTTGCGGTGTATTGTTTCATTGGTTACATACCAAGGTGCGTCAATTAGGGATCTTAGCGTTTTCGATTGAAAGCGTTGGAGTATTTCAATGTTGGAGTTACTTGCTGTTCCCCATAGTTGGATTCCGTAGGTCCAGACAGGTTTTATTACGGTCTTGTAGAGGGTAATTTTATTCTGTATATTTAGTTTGGAGCGTCGGCCCGTGAGCCAATAGAGTTTTTTTAGTTTGTCCTTTAGTTGCTTCCTTTTATCTGAGATGTGTGTCTTCCACGTTAGTCTCCTGTCCAGGGTCATGCCCAGGTATCGGACTGTGTCCCTGCTAGGAACTGTTGCATTGTTGATGGTGACCTGGGGGCAGGTTTGTTTTCGGAGCGTGAAGGTTACATGTGAGGATTTCTTTTCGTTGACTTTGAAGCCCCATTTGTGAAACCACTTTTCCATGGAGTCGAGACTTCGCTGGAGAGTGGATGAGGCTATTACCGGGTCTGCGTGGGTAGCTAATAGCGCTGTGTCGTCTGCAAATGTCGCTATTGTTATATCGTTTGATATAGGTAGGTCGGCAGTGTAGATGGAGTACAGTAGGGGTCCGAGGACACTACCTTGGGGTATGCCGGCTTCTATTGGGAATGTTGCGGAAGTGGCGTCTAGGCATTTAACCATGAATTGTCTATTGGTTAGGTAAGATTTTAGGATGGAGTAGTAGGGGTGGGGTAGGATCTTTTTAAGCTTGTATAGTAGCCCTTCATGCCATACTTTGTCGAATGCCTGTTGGATGTCTAGGAAAACCGCTGAGCAATATTTTTTCTTTTCGAGTGTTTGGCTGATCGTATGAGTTAAGCGGTGGATTTGCTCTACTGTAGAATGATGTTTCCGGAAGCCGAATTGGTGATCTGGGAGTGTTTTCAAGTTCTCTAGGATTGGAAGGAGTCGGTTCGTGAGCATCTTCTCGAATAGTTTGGACAGGGTAGGTAAAAGACTGATTGGGCGATAGGAGCAGGTTTCGTATATCGGTTTACCGGGTTTAGGGATGAGGGTAATCAATGAGATTTTCCAGGCCTTAGGATAGTGTTCCAGGCGAAGGATGGCATTAAATATCGATGTGATGAGTGCTATCCCTTTTGTGTGAAGTTCCTTGATTGCTTTATTGCCTATTAGGTCGTGTCCTGCTGCTTTCTTGGGGTTTAGGCGACTGATTGTTTCTATAGTCTCTGCAGAGGAGAAGGGTTCGATAGGAGGGGACATTTGGAAGGGGGTGTGCAGGTATTCAGTAACGTCCGCGGCGGTTTTGGGGGAATGGGGTTTGAATACTTTTGACAAGTGTTTAGCAAACAGGTCGCTTTTTCTATAGGGCTTCGCGCCCATCCACCTTGCGGACGGCGGATGGGTGGGATTATTTGTGGGGGGCGTGTGAGTTTCCTAGAGGCCTTCCATAGTGAGTAGTTGGCGTCGGCTGTGGGGGATAAGTTGGCGAGATATTTATGGAAACAGTCGTTTTTATAGTTTCTTAAGGTTCTGGATAGCTTTCTAGTTGCGTTGTTAAGTTTGCGTTTGTCCTCCGGTGTTCTATGGGTCTGCCATACTCTTCTTAGTCTACGTTTTCCTGCTATTTTTTTTAGTATGTATTGGGGATATTCTTGTTTGCTGTTAGATGGCTTTGTCGGTGTGGAGAGGCGGATTGCGTTTATTATGCTCGTGTTTAAGTATTCCGTGGCTGCTTCGATATCTTCCTTTGTTTTTAGTGGGGTGAAGGCTGAGGTTGAGTGTGTAAAGACTTCTCTGAAGAGCTGCCAT
This sequence comes from Bombus huntii, assembly GCF_024542735.1. Lineage (NCBI taxonomy): Eukaryota > Metazoa > Arthropoda > Insecta > Hymenoptera > Apidae > Bombus > Bombus huntii. The sequence goes on along the minus strand of NC_066245.1, from coordinate 15,494,316 downwards.
TTGGTGTGTTGGTTGTGAATGGAGCCATTAGGTGTATTCTCGATGATTGTTGAACTGACTGTTGCTATCACGGGAGAATGATCAGAGGAGAGATCAGCCGAGGAGTTGATCTGGACGTGTCTTGATGGGATATTTTTAGTTATGAAGAAGTCGAGAAGGTCGGGTATTTTGTTGTTGTCAGTGGGCCAGTATGTGGGTTCGTATGTGGTGAGGTAGTTGAGGTTGTTGTTTATTATGCTGTTTAAGAGGTTTTTGCCTCTTGCTGTAACCAGTCTGCTGCCCCATTGGATGTGCTTGGCGTTATAGTCTCCTCCAACTATGAATCTATTGCCCAGGGTGTCCAGGAAGTTATCAAAGTCTTCTTTGGCGATGGAGTGTCTGGGAGGGCAGTATACTGCTGAGGTGGTGATTGAGCCATGACAGTCTTCTATTGCTACGTTTGTTGCTTGGAGGTAGTCTTTCTGGAATGATGGAAGTTCGTAGTGCTTAATACTTGCTTTGATTATTATTCCGGTGCCACCGTGGGCCTTTCCGCTGGGGTGTTGGGTATGGTAGAATTTGTAACCATTTATTTTCAGGTAGCTCTTGTCGGTGAAGTGGGTTTCCGATACGAGCATTACGTCGATTTGCTGGTGTTTTAAGAAGAGTTCTAGTTCAAGTTTGTGTTGCGCTAGACCGTTGGCGTTCCAGAGTGCTATGCGCCTTGGTTTTATTTTGAGTCGAGGCGTGCTAATTTTTCCACGATGAGTGTTAGTAGCGATAGCAAGTGATTTATTTGCTCTGATTGTTTCTCTATTAGCTTTTCAAGCCTTGAGGAGTTGTCTATGTTAGGTGGGTTGGGGACACTGTTTTGGGGAAGGTTCCTTTGGCTGTTCGGGTTATTTTGGATGCCTTGTACTGCTTGGGCATAGGAGGTTGAGGTGGAGATGAATTTGGTAGGACTGGGTGTTTGGTTGGTTGAGGGGGTTGGGGTAGTCGTGAATTTCGGCGGGCTGGGTGTTTGGTTGGATACCTCTTTTGCTCTGAGCTTAGGATACCTGTTCGTGTATAGTGTTTTATATGCTGGGCAGCCTTTGTAGTTGGCAGGGTGGTCCCCTTGGCAGTGGATGCATTTCGCTGGGGTTTCCGGTGATTTGGCGCACTGGTCAGTGGAGTGAGTGCCTGCGCATTTAACGCAGCGGAAAGTATGGTTGCAGTATTTCTGCGTATGACCGTACCTTTGGCACCTTTTGCATTGCACTATTTCTTTTTTCACGAGCGGTGGTTCGATCTTTACTATCGCGTTCATTAGGCGACTGATGTTGTAGATTTCCTTATTGTTCGGCTTTTATTTAATGTCTAGGAAGAATAAGGATAACGGGTCTTTCGAGACTCTATGCCTTATATTACTTACGTTGATGACTTCGTGGCCGAGTTTTGAGAGTTCGTATTTGAGTTCGTCTATGTCTGCTGAGTGTTGTATGTTTCGTAGGACCACCCGGAAAGGCCTTTCCTGTTTGAGTTGGTAGGTGTGGAAGTTGGCGTTCAGGGTCCTGAGTGTCTTGGTGAGTTTTCTGTAAGCTTCTGGGTTCGTCGGCAGTATTTTTACTTTATTGTTGCTTATCTTAAGGTTATATTCCTCCTTGCTGATATCTCTCTCTAGGGACTTGGTCATTGTCTGTATGTCAATGACGTCGTCCACAAATATTGGTGGGGGAGGGGGGATTCTCTGCGAGTGTTGGTTTGGTGGCGGTTCTACGATTTCCATGGCGTCGTTTGAGGATTCCAATACGGCGAACCTGTTGTGTGTGTTTATTTGCGTTGCTGTTTCTATTTTCCTTTTCTTTGTAGTATTAGCGTCGTTAGTGCGGAGAGTTCTGCTACACTTCTGCCACGGGGGGTAGCACGGGGTAGCTGCGAGTCTGCTCCGGAGAGCCTGGTCGCGGTTGCTGGACCATCATCGAGCTAGTTAATTCGGAATGAACAACTAGTCGTGAGGCTGTGAGGCTAGTATTCGGGTTGGGGTTAGGTGCGTGGGATTTTCTTCTCCCTAAAGGGTAAGGGACACTTAGCTGTGTTCTCTTTCGACGGTTGGGCGACACGTGTTGTTTTCGGACTACGCTGGGCACTAGAGACACGTCTGCACGCTTCGGCACTCCACAGCGAACTGAGCCCAAGCTCACTATCATAAATCTGGAACAAATACAATCGGATTGAATGGCGGCAATCGCTTAATTACGGCTATGGTAGAATCTAGATTAAAGTGTTAAGGGACTTTCCCAAAATTCCAAAGGAGAGGCTCCGGTGTCCTTTCATCTCTGATATATATATATATGCTCAGATTTCAGAGCTTAGTTTTAGGAGTAATGTAATATCGTAAGGTAGTTCAAATTAGAAATCAGTTGAAAATAGATAAAACCGAGTACGTCGTCTTTCTGTGGTTCGTTTACATTTAAGAGTGCCTGCGTGACTAAAGGCACGTAGTTGGTAGTTCTTACATAGGTATGAGGGAAACAATAGACAACGTTAGAAGAAGGACGGTTTCGCTATCCAAGGCGGGACGACCGAAAGATCAGAGTGTGCGAGTCGAAAAGTGTGCGTGTTGCGAGAATCAGAGCTAATTGAGTCGTCGAAGAGTAGAGTCGTTAGAGGTAATCGAGTCGTCGAAGAGTAGAGTCGTGAGAATTGATAGAGTTGTTAGAGAGAGAGAGTGTGTGTGTGTGTGTTAGATTCGTTGTGACGAGGGTGGTCAAATAACTGTAAAGTTATTTGATATAGATACGAGTATTGCATTTAGTTTCCGTTAAATAAACATCGTTTTCTGTCCAATTTATATTTGTATATTCAATTTAATATTAATAAATTGTAAGTAATCGGAAAAAAAATTCTATCCTTATTTCCACGATATTACAGTAATATATTGTATTTCCCAGATTACTTTCATTAATATTCGTCTTAAGACATTAATAACACTCAATTTTAATTTTATCAAAGCAAAATAAATATTTTTGTTTAATTAAAACTCTACTCCTAAAAAAATAAAACTTTTCTATTTATGCAAAATTGCATGCAATAAAAGTTTCAATGAATACACTTCGTTTTGTAACTGTTTTCTTCAATCAGAAAAGATAACGGCCAAAAAATTATTGTTATTCCACAACTAATTGGAAATTTTGACAGTTTAATTCGATCATTGGATCGATTACACGTACGGTGATTTTTCAAATTCGGAATCAGTTACAGACCTAACTGAAGAGTTAAGCCCTGCGATGTGTAGTTGGTCCAGGGACAGTGTGGCAAATCTATTCGTTCAACGCTGATTGGTTCCGCCATTTATAAAAGCGCTTCCTGCAGCAGTTATGTATAGATTGGTATAAATATAAATGTATGAAGTATACGTTTACAAAGTTGTCTGTAAACAAAGTGTAATAATATTTACCGTGTATTGGAGTGTATATAACGACGGAAATAAAGAATAATAAGAAAAAGTAAGATATTATTAAAAGTCGCTCTTATTAATAGATATAAATAATAGTTGAATAACCTTTTTATAAGATTGCTAAAGATAACCTCAAAAGAAAATACAACTTTTTTGCAAAGTTTAACGATAAATTATATTACAATTTTAAATTAACATCAAATTTTGAGCTACACACATCTTAGTAATTAAATCTGTATGGTGTTATCCGTTTTTACTTTAAGGTGATTTATACTTCGTGTTTATTACAAATTTTTGCAGTCATCATAGAGAACATACAGAATTAACATTTAAGTTTGGAACGTTAGTTCAAATGCCTGATTACTCAGCCAAGGGATGCAGAAACAAGTCAAAGAGTGGTAAGAAAATGTATTATCATCCGAACGATCCCAAACGAAGAGAGTAATTCGCAATTAATTGCGTAACTCTTGGTGGAAAATAGAATGTAATTGAATATAAATCCAATTTTTAATATATTATGTTTAACAAAGTATTTGCATTACATTATTCCAGTCATACAGTATTTAAAAAAAATATATAATAAGCATAAAAAATGTATTTAAGTTTTCATTAATAAAATTAGACACTAATGACTTTACGCTGTTAATTTCCCTAGGCCATAGTTGTACACACAGGTCTGTTAACTGCTGTAAAGGAGATAAGGTTCTTAATGTCGCAAGATGTACTTTACCAATCGGCCACCATTGAACACTGCGATCGAGTAGCTAGGGTTTTGTGTTTGGCGCCATTCTTCGGTGAAAGCACTAAAGGTAAAGAATATAAACTAAAGCAGTAAGCTTATTCAATAACTAATACTATATTATGTATTTATTATAATTTCTCACCATTTATTTCAAGCAGATACATCTACAATACTCCATTTATTACAGAAAGCATTGTTTAAATGAATATTAATTATGAACCATTATTAAACATGCATTATTATTACCAACAAACAAGTTTAACAAGACCACAATTTTCAAATTAAATATGTACACATATCTTTAATGCTTTTACATTTGACGCATATATTGGAAAGTAAGTTTGTTTTTAGTTTTTTCTTAATTTATTAAAAAATTGTGTAACTATTAACATTACCTATAACATACGTAAATAGTGTCATATTTAAAATATTACCCATGATTAAAAATTTTCAATGTTATTAAATTCTTTATTGAGGAAGCTAAATTATAATATAATTATAGAGTTTACAAAGGATTTTAATAATGAAAAAATATTTATTTTATATAACATTTATTAGACATTAGTTAGATATAAAATAAGAATAATATAATCATAATAATCATATATCTAAGATAAAAGTTGATCTCCATGATCATTAACATGGTGTTGCTTTTTCCTCACACCCTCCTGCTACACGCTTCGAAGCAGAACATACAGCGAGTAGATATTACGGAATCAGATCCAACAGCAAACAATACAATATGTATAGAACTCTAATCATGGAAACACCAACACCTTTGGTAGCCGAAGTTATGCACAAGTAACTAACCTAATCGCCACCCTTAACACCAACATAGCCAAATCCATCATTAATACACTCAAGCAACCACCGTTACAATACTAACTAACGGCAATTACTTCCAGACGTAGCAGTATATGCACCACTGCGAACAGGCAGTACATTGACAGAGATTATAGAAGTAGCATTGGCAACTACTACTTATGAACCAAATAACAGGCAAACAAAAATAATTCCGCAAGACTTTCTTGACAAAATCAGAGGAAAAAAGGTAAGCGAAAGCAAAATGACAAAAACATAGAGCAGGTGAAAGCAAAAAAACATCTAAACAAACTTGCAAAGGAAATAGAAAGTAAAATAAAAGATCATAATAATAACGAATTCTCAAAATTCATAGATTCACTTTCTGCGTACGAGAATTCCAACTATTTCCTATGGAAAGCCACGAACAAAATAAAGGAGCCAATTAAACTAATCCCAGCAATCAGATTAACGGACAACACATGAGCCAGAAGCAACGAAGAGCAAGCTGAAGAATTTTCCAACCACCTTTGTTGAAGTTATCTCTTCGAGGAACGCGTGATGAATGTGTAACAGAAATATATTTAAGTATAAGTGTAACTGTAAGTATAAGTATAAATATAAGCATAAGTATAAGTACAGTGTATACTAATCCAGAACCACACTGTGGCAGCGTTACATTACAACAGAGCTTCGAAGCCATGAGTCTATGGGTATTTATATAATTACGAAAACTGGCCGGTCTATATATACCCTGCTGCACCATCTGTGCATGGCATATTCCTAAAAAAGGCTATGAGACTGAGAGGCCCTTCAAATTGATTTAGAGCTAAACAATACTCAATAGCATCGGGGACTAAGAGAACTAAACGCTAGAGAAGATGTAGTTTTCCTAGAAGTGAGTATTACTTCAACACCCTCCCTAACACTCGAAATCTTTACAAACGATTACTTTTTAACATCATTGTTATTTTTCAGACCTAATTTTTGTCGTAAATATTGAAATCTTGGTTTCGGTAACGCCTTCGTAAATATATCTGCTTGTTACGTCCGGCGACTCTCTACACAAAGCAGACTCCACGCCACGTGAGTTCTATTAGAAACAGTGACAATGACTGTTTTGTATCGTATCTGGTTATATTATTTATTGTTCTTACTTGGTGCCCGATTTTTGTTAGTTCTTTGCATATATTTTTGGTGTTTGTTCTTGGGTATAGGTCTCTAATTACTACTTTGTGGTTCTTTTCTGTTTTGAGTTGGTATGTATGATGTATGGTATGTTTAATACTTGCGCCACTTTTCGAAAGATTTTTGGAGTATTTGTTTGCACTTTGACTTGTTCCAGTTTTAATTCCTTTATACTGTAGTTTTCTCTTCCGACAGTGTTGTTTAATAGTTCAATAAGGGTATCTGTTATTTGAGCATGAATGTAGATCGGTGGTGGTTTAACGATATGTGTTGTCATTTCTTCCTCTGAACTCGTATCTCCGTCTTTTATCAGTGAGCTGAAAGAATTTCGGAGTGGGATGTCCTGTAGCCACTGGTGCATTTCTGTAATTTTTATAGCGCTTGTATTTAGGATTATTTTACGCCTTTTGTGAGCTGTTGCTACCTTCCAGTTTTCATCTTGATAGGATAGTTCGTTATTGTAGCTGTTTTCTTCCTGCTTTTGCAACGTTTCCATTTCTTTTATAGGCTTTCCTGTTCTTTGTTAATTGGTTGTTTTCTGCTTAACGTATTTGTAGCTTCATTTATGAAACATATGTCACCCTTTTTTGTTTGGCGGCGGTATTGGTTGTTGCATTTTGAAACTTTTACCATGTGACAGTGTTCGTTAACGTTTTAACCTCCTAAATTCACTATTTATCGCACTAACACTGGAGCACATTTATTCGCGCCTGTTTACCTCGACTGCTCGGGCAGAATTGTCATTACAATGCAATTATCTATATTGTTACATCGAGGCCTTTCTTCTATTTTGTCCGGCAATTTTCATTTTTAACGTGATGAACATTTTCTTCTACATCATATTTTAAAATTTGTTAACAATCACTGTTTACAAATTGACGGCAAGTACCTGATTTGGGATTATACGTTCTATATACATCGAACGTAACAATAAGGAACACAGAAAGCAACTGAGATATAACACGATATTGAAATTGGAAATTAATTACACCCTCGTAGCGGTGCCTGCATCAGCTTGGACTAATTCGCAAACGATGGAAGTTGTATATGTTAGAGCGAAAAGAAGCCTCGCATATTCAATCTCAGAATGTCATGTCCGAAGGAAGTCCATCTCCAACGCAGCTAATCGAACTATGCGTCTAATCGAACTTTTCGGGGTTATTTTCATGTTCGGTATCATTTTGATCGAAAGAACCTCAACAATTCAACTAAAACAACGTTTTGTCGATGAAATAAAAGATGTAGAAGCTTCATTTTTTCTATCGAAGAGATCTTAACAAAAGAACGATAACAGGTTGTACCTTAATGCCTCGATGAAAGAAATTTTATATTTTAACGTTTCAATATTTTAATGATGCAATAGTATAATATTTTAATAAGAAGGGAGAAATGGTACGTTCGTGTACGATTTTATACTTTTAATCGACAAAAATGACGTTGGAAGGGTAGAAAAGCTATTGAAAAACATTTGGATAATTTCTCATCGAAGCATCTGCAAATGTAGCTGCTGGCTGTAGATGTCGCTGCTGGGGTACTGCTATATTTTTCTAATTTAGATGCGTGGAAGAAAAATGGGACTACGGGCGCCGGGATTCGAATCCGAGTCCCGAACGTTCGTAACCTAAGGCGCTAACCACTGCGCTACCGTTGTCCGGTATTAGTTAGTGGCGGTAGTTGTTGTCGAGTGCCGCGACAGATCTATCGGACGATGACCCGCGGCCGGTTCGATCGTAACGTCGATTAACATGTATCAACGACTGGACCCGCTAGTAACATCAAAATACAATTTTTTTTGTCAAGGAGAAACATTGAATTATAGGCTCGCCCTATCAACTCAAAATCAACTTCAAATGACGACTAATTAGACACTTTGGAAAGTTTCACATACATCACAATCACGATAGACATTACGCAGGACGATTAATTCGTTTCTAAGTTTCTCTTTGTACAGAACCATACCGTCGACCGATGGGTCCGCGGTAGAAAACGGTAACAAGGAAGAATGGCCGCAGGAAATCCCTGACTCCTAAAGCCGCGAGCAAGGTGGTTGGAGCGGAGGAAGCGGCGATTGAAGCCATGAACTTAGGTGATTAAGATTAAGGGTACGCACCCTCCAGAACAATCTGGGACAGTCAAGACCTGCTTTTCCAAACCATTCTGGAGAGCACGGTTGCCCTAGCGGTGGTGGCCGAGCCATACAGAGTCCTGGACGCTCCGGACTGCGCCGGAGATACAGACGGCTGTCACCTGGACATCAGCGCCGGCATCGTCCGCCCACAGGGATCCTCTGGAGCGCGGCAACGGATACGCAGCGGTCGAATGGTCAGGAATGGTGGTAGTGGCCGTGTATGTGTCGCCCAACAGCGAATGGACAGCGTTCGAGGAGTTCTTGAACGGGGTAGACGACTGCCATTACGATTACGAGATATAGTATTACGTTATAATACATTACATTATAACGTATTCCGTTAAATTGAATTACGTTATATCATATTACGTTTTGCCGTTCCTTCACATACTGAGCAGAAGGCGAACGTTACCATGATCGCGGACGGATATTAAGACAGGCGGAGTGGGGATATGGTAAGAATAGAAAGGGAGGCAAGTGGATCAACACAGCAGTTGCCCGTAACCAGTCGTCAGTAGGAATCGCAACCAGAGATTTCTGAAGAAGTCGCTGGTCAAGAAAGCAAACGAACTGCGGAACGAAGCGCCGCGTATTAAGTTGGCAGCCTTCACGTAATAGAGTACATTCAGTAATATAGTATTACGTTATATATGTCGGAGATGAAAGAACACCGGAGTCTGTAATTGAACAATTGTAGTTATTCAATCCGATTGTAATTGTTCGAGAGTTGTGATAATGAGCTTGGGCTCGAGGCGACAGTCAGTCGCCGAACGTAGCCGCGGTCACGGGATGAACGCTTTGTCTAACAAAGGTATGGAGTAATTCTATAGCTCTCCTTAAAAGAAATATTCGTGGCGACACGCGACAGTAAACATTCCAACGGTTTCTGTCCCGTGGCTCGCCACACGCAGACCCTATTCTTCGAGTAAGATGATTACCAGATGTCGATGCGTCTCCGCAGTACATGTTCGGCTAGCCTGAGGACCCGTTATAAATCCTAAGATTTAATTAACTAAAGTCCTTCAAACAAACAAACAGTCATTGTCCCAACTACGGGAAAATAGGGGAGACCTATTTTTCGACGAGCGGCGTCTCCCACTAGCAACTTTCCATCGAGGGCGGCTAGCATCTTTTTCTAACCACCGATATGGAGATTGACCAATTAGCAGCAACGCCAATTTGTCTTACTTTCTGAACGAAGGCTTTCCTCGACGAATCCGATGATCTCGTGTCCTTAGACACACCCCATTATAGTTTTCCTCTGTGGCATCATCGGGACGGGAAAGGCATTCTCGCTCGCGATCTCAGTGATGAAAGGAGTAACTCTTTACAACCAGTGAATATTACGCATCCGACTTAGATTTCGTGAGTACGTTCATCTATCATCCCGTCGACTGCGGATTCGTTATTGAACTTAGGATCATTGTCATTAGTTTCTCGAGTACCTAACTACCACGGTTACTTGTCCGGTTCTATAATAATCGTATTTGCACTAGTCAATGTCTTCTCTATTGCATAACGACGACGTGTAATCCAAACGAAGATTCGCTTCACGCCCCTAACCCTAATTCTAATGTAAACCCGACATATAGTATAACGCTATAACGCATTACGTTATAAAGTATAGCGTTATAACGTACTACGTTATATAGTATTACGTAATATGGAAATAACGTATTACGTTATATAGTATAAGTAAAATCCAATGCAACCACAGCTATCAATATTGAAGATTAAATATGTAATTGAACGAATCTCCGCTTCCGTTGAGGATATGTAGACAATTCGATGCTCGTTATACTCCACGTTTGATGCCAAATACAACGCACATCATCTGGTTTGCGCTATGTCCACTCTTTTCCTGTCAAATCCGATGCAATTATAATTTTTAATGCTCAAGGCTAAATATTCAATTCTACGAATCTCCGCTGCTATTGGACAAATTTCGACAATTCGATACGCGTTGTACTCCACATTTGCTGTTTTACACAGCGCACGTCAGTCGGTTTGCACTATGTCATCTCTTTTCCCTGTCAAATCCGATGCAGTTAGAATTTTTAATGCTCAAGGGGTAAATATTGAATTCTACGAATCTCCGCTACTACTCAGGATACAGAGGCAGTTCGATGCGCATTGTACTCCGTATTGGCTGCTTTATACAGCGCACATCAGCTGATTTGCACTGTGTTAATCCTGGACCCTGTCAAATCCAATGGAGTTAGAACTTTTAATTCTCGAGGCTAAATATTGATCTCCGCTGTTATTAGGGATACCTAGGCATGTTGGGTCCCAAAGGTGCTAGTGGTATCATTGCACTGTTCACGCCCAGTAGTGCCAAGTGCCAACTCCTCCTCCAAGTCGGTGGGGCTGGTAAATACTGACTTGTCAGTGGCTACGTGGATGGCGACGTGGCTTAAGAACTCATCCTGCCCGAGGAAGAGAACATGCATCATGGCGTAAACAATCACACGTCGCAGACCCGATCGGGTGTCGTGGCGGGTTAAGCCTTTCGTTACTGGCGGCTTCTCCTGCGTCACAAGCGCTCTGCGCCAAAAAGAAAAAACTTTCCTCGAAACAGGGTATTTATAACTTCTTAACACACTCACTTTTAATTGAAATTTGGGTAGGCCTACTTTGGGGGGGGGGGGGACAATCGTCTCCCCTAACGCCACATTTAGTTAGTTAGTTCATAGGATAGGCCTAACGAGAAGACGCGGGGAGTGTACCGGCAGTAATTTCCAAGAGGTCTCGGGCACTGCTGCCAAACGTGTAGGTTGGCCACCGTGGAGTTTTTGTCAGTAGGAGTCTGGCACTACTCCACTAATTCTCCAGAATGCAGCGGAGTGTCCATGAGGATTTCTCCACGTAGAAGAAAAAAAGAAAGAAGGTGTTGAAGCATATAAATAGGTGATATATCGTATTTCAATTCTTTGAATTTTGTTTGAATTATTGTTAATTACAATCACAATTTCTGATAATATCATGCACACGATTAAGTGTAACCACGCTCTTAATCGTCATCGTTGTCAATTACAATTATAATTCCAAGTTTACTTACATTCATTTTAACGAAATCAATGTTTATTGCTAGAACACGCGCATATTCGTACAACGATGTTAAAAATCTGAGCGTAATGGAAATGTACGTACAGCAGATACTCACAGGAAAAACCAACGAGACTAATAATAAAATCAATGAATTAGAAAAAAAGAGCTATAGACAAATATCTTATAATATACCGTGGCATAATCTGCAATTTATTATAAAATAATTGATCCCAGCAGTATCAATTATAAAAGAAGATGGCTGAATATGATAGACACTGTCGAATACTAATCAAATATAATCATTTAGTTAATCTTTAAGATTTAAGTTAAGATACATCTTTGAGGAATCAATAAGTCTTTCGCTAATAGCCTAATAGATCCCTTGATAGATCAAACGAAGAAATACCTAACCGCGATTACAGCCAATTGGTACATATTATTCGATACATAATTAATATCTGTATCGCGTACAGCGATGCAAGTGGTATTGAAGAAAATAGCCATTTTATGTTACAACTATAACGAGTAAATTTACTCGTTTAACTTGAGAGGAATTAAAAAGGTACCTGACTTTTAAATAAGCATTAAATAAGAAATTTAAATATCGCAGACGGTGATGTAGGTGTTATTCAAGAAAAGAGAACATTTTATTTTGTAATTAGCACGAGTAAATGAACGAATATCGATAATATAATATAATGATTAATATGAATTTTATCTGGCTGATTATTTAAATACCTTAACATATTTCACAGTAACGTCATCGACTGCCGTTAGGCTCTTTTCCCTTTTTGTTCAAACTAATTGATAGTCGAAAACTAGTATCAAGGAGGTGTGAATTTAGTCTTAGTTTGTAGAAACTATTAAAATGATAAAAATGGATACCGTATTAAATCGTCGAAGGCGCCAATTTACGATAAAAATTAAGAAATTGTTCAATTTGATTTTGTTATAATGGAAAACCCGTCCTTTGCTATGTCAAGAGATCGTTAACGTTTGATTGACATCTCGACACCTTGTCAAGATATATAAGGGACGCGGAAGTCGCGCGCGAGCTCTTTCGTGCCTGAAATTCCGGACAGTGAACATCCAAGAAGAATTTAAATATAAGGTAAATAAAAAAAAATATCAAATAACAACATTGTAACTAGTAATTTATAACGTCTAAGCCATTAATTTACAATACTTGAGAAATTAATTTATAATATTTAAGCCATTAATTTATAACATTTAAGCTATTAATTTACAACATCTAAGCCATTAATTTACAACATTTGAACTGTTATTTTATACATGTAAGTTATTAATTTATAAAATTTAGGCTATTAATTTACAACATCTTAGCCATTAATTTACAATATTTGAACTATTATTTTATACATTTAAGCCATTAATTTATAACATTTAAACCATTAATTTATAACATTTAAACCATTAATTTATAACATTTAAGCCACTAATTTATAACATCCAAGCCATTAATATACAACATTTAAACTGTAATTTTATACATTTAAACTATTAATTTATAACATTTAAGCTATTCATTTATACCTTCTAAGCCATTAATTTATAACATTTAAGCCATTAATCTAAAACAATTACACCATTAATTTTTAACAGTTATACCAATAATTTATAGCAACATTTTCCCATTAATTCAATGTAATTGTGTTCTTAATTTATAACAGTTGTACCCTTAATCGGCAGTAACTCTACATTCATTGACTTTAATCAATACCATAAATTCGTAGTGAGTGAATTAATGATTTATTTACGTTAATTATTAATTATTTATTAACGTTATAACGTATTACGTTATACGGTATAACGTTGTAACGTATTACGTTATATGGTATAACGGTATAACGTATTACGTCATATGGTATAACGTTATAACGTATTACGTTATATGGTATAACGTTATAACGTATTACGTTATATGGTATAACGGTATAACGTATTACGTTATATGGTATAACTCTATAACGTATTACGTTATGTCGTATAATGCTTTAACGTATTACGTTATGTGGTTTAATGTTATATCGTATTACGTCATATGGTATAACGTTATAACGTATTACGTTATATAGAATATCGTTATAACATATTACGTTATATGGTATAACGTTATAACGTATTACGTTATATGGTATATCGTTATAACGTATTACGTTATATGATATAACGTCATATAGTAAACGTTACGACGTATTACGTTATAAGGTATAACGTTATAACGTATTACGTTATATGGTATAACTCTATAACGTATTACGTTATGTGGTATAATGCTTTAACGTATTACGTTATGTGGTATAACGTTATAACGTATTACGTTATGTGGTATAACGTTATAACGTATTACGTTATATAGAATATCGTTATAACGTATTACGTTATATGGTATAACGTTATAACGTATTACGTTATATGGTATATCGTTATAACGTATTACGTTATATGATATAACGTCATATAGTAAACGTTACGACGTATTACGTTATATAGTATAACGTAATATCGTATTACGTTAAATGGTATAACGTTATAAAGTATTACGTTATGTGGTATAACGTTATAACGTATTACGTTATGTGGTATATCGTTATAACGTATTACGTTATATGATATAACGTCATATAGTAAACGTTACGACGTATTACGTTATAAGGCATAACGTTATAACGTATTACGTTATATGGCATAACGTTATAACGTATTATGTTATATGGTATAACGTTATAACGTATTACGTTATGTGGTATAACGTTATAACGTATTACGTTATATAGAATATCGTTATAACGTATTACGTTATATGGTATAACGTTATAACGTATTACGTTATATGGTATATCGTTATAACGTATTACGTTATATGATATAACGTCATATAGTAAACGTTACGACGTATTACGTTATAAGGTATAACGTTATAACGTATTACGTTATATGGTATAACTCTATAACGTATTACGTTATGTCGTATAATGCTTTAACGTATTACGTTATGTGGTTTAATGTTATATCGTATTACGTCATATGGTATAACGTTATAACGTATTACGTTATATAGAATATCGTTATAACGTATTACGTTATATGGTATGACGTTATAACGTATTACGTTATATGGTATATCGTTATAACGTATTACGTTATATGATATAACGTCATATAGTAAACGTTACGACGTATTACGTTATAAGGTATAACGTTATAACGTATTACGTTATATGGTATAACTCTATAACGTATTACGTTATGTGGTATAATGCTTTAACGTATTACGTTATGTGGTATAACGTTATAACGTATTACGTTATGTGGTATAACGTTATAACGTATTACGTTATATAGAATATCGTTATAACGTATTACGTTATATGGTATAACGTTATAACGTATTACGTTATATGGTATATCGTTATAACGTATTACGTTATATGATATAACGTCATATAGTAAACGTTACGACGTATTACGTTATATAGTATAACGTAATATCGTATTACGTTATATGGTATAACGTTATAAAGTATTACGTTATGTGGTATAACGTTATAACGTATTACGTTATGTGGTATATCGTTATGACGTATTACGTTATAAGGCATAACGTTATAACGTATTACGTTATATGGCATAACGTTATAACGTGTTACGTTGTATGGTATAACGTTATAACGTATTACGTTGAAGGGTATAACGTTATAACGTATTACGTTATATTGTATAACGTCATAACGTATTACGTTATGTGGTATAACGTTATAATGTATTACGTTATATGGTATAACGTTATAACGTATTACATTATATGGTATAACGTTATAACGTATTACGTTATATGGCATAACGTTATAGCGTATTATGTTATATGGTATAACGTTATAACGTGTTACGTTATATGGCATAACGTTATAACGTGTTATGTTATACGGTATAACGGTATCACGTATTACGTTATATGGTGTAACGTTATAACGTATTACGCTATAGTGTATAACGTTATAACGTATTACGTTATATGGTATAACGTTGTAACGTATTACGATATATGGTATAACATCATATGGTACAAGGTTATGACGTATTACGTTATATGGTATAACGTCGTATGGTATAATGTTATATCGTATTACGTCATATGGTATAACGTTATAACGTATTACGTTATATAGTATAACGTTATGACGTATTACCTTACAAGGCATAACGTTATAACGTATTACGTTATATGGCATGACGTTATAACGTATTACGTTATATGGCATAACGTTATAACGTATTATGTTATATGGTATAACGTTATAACGTGTTACGTTATATTTCATAACGTTATAACGTATTACGTTATATGGTATTACGTTATATGATATAACGTCATATAGTATAAAGTTATGACGTATTACGTTATGTGGTATATCGTTGTGACGTATTACGTTATATGGTATAATGTTATAACGTATTAAGCTATATAGTATAACGTCATAACGTATTACGTTATATGGTATAACGGTATAACGTATTACGTCATATGGTACAACGTTATAAAGTATTACGTTATATGGTATAACTTTATAACGTATTACGTCATATGGTATAACGTTATAACGTATTACGTTATATGGTATAACGTTATAACGTATTACGTTATATGGTATAACGGTATAACGTATTACGTTATATAGAATATCGTTATAACGTATTACGTTATATGGTATAACGTTATAACGTATTACGTTATATGGTATATCGTTATAACGTATTACGTTATATGATATAACGTCATATAGTAAACGTTACGACGTATTACGTTATAAGGCATAACGTTATAACGTATTACGTTATATGGCATAACGTTATAACGTATTATGTTATATGGTATAACGTTATAACGTATTACGTTATGTGGTATAACGTTATAACGTACTACGTTATATAGAATATCTATATAACGTATTACGTTATATGGTATAACGTTATAACGTATTACGTTATATGGTATATCGTTATAACGTATTACGTTATATGGTATAACTCTATAACGTATTACGTTATGTGGTATAATGCTTTAACGTATTACGTTATGTGGTATAACGTTATAACGTATTACGTTATGTGGTATAACGTTATAACGTATTACGTTATATAGAATATCGTTATAACGTATTACGTTATATGGTATAACAATATAACGTATTACGTTATATGGTATATCGTTATAACGTATTACGTTATATGATATAACGTCATATAGTAAACGTTACGACGTATTACGTTATATAGTATAACGTAATATCGTATTACGTTATATGGTATAACGTTATAAAGTATTACGTTATGTGGTATAACGTTATAACGTATTACGTTATGTGGTATATCGTTATAACGTATTACGTTATATGATATAACGTCATATAGTAAACGTTACGACGTATTACGTTATAAGGCATAACGTTATAACGTATTACGTTATATGGCATAACGTTATAACGTATTATGTTATATGGTATAACGTTATAACGTATTACGTTATGTGGTATAACGTTATAACGTATTACGTTATATAGAATATCTATATAACGTATTACGTTATATGGTATAACGTTATAACGTATTACGTTATATGGTATATCGTTATAACGTATTACGTTATATGATATAACGTCATATAGTAAACGTTACGACGTATTACGTTATAAGGTATAACGTTATAACGTATTACGTTATATGGTATAACTCTATAACGTATTACGTTATGTCGTATAATGCTTTAACGTATTACGTTATGTGGTTTAATGTTATATCGTATTACGTCATATGGTATAACGTTATAACGTATTACGTTATATAGAATATCGTTATAACGTATTACGTTATATGGTATAACGTTATAACGTATTACGTTATATGGTATATCGTTATAACGTATTACGTTATATGATATAACGTCATATAGTAAACGTTACGACGTATTACGTTATAAGGTATAACGTTATAACGTATTACGTTATATGGTATAACTCTATAACGTATTACGTTATGTGGTATAATGCTTTAACGTATTACGTTATGTGGTATAACGTTATAACGTATTACGTTATGTGGTATAACGTTATAACGTATTACGTTATATAGAATATCGTTATAACGTATTACGTTATATGGTATAACGTTATAACGTATTACGTTATATGGTATATCGTTATAACGTATTACGTTATATGATATAACGTCATATAGTAAACGTTACGACGTATTACGTTATATAGTATAACGTAATATCGTATTACGTTATATGGTATAACGTTATAAAGTATTACGTTATGTGGTATACCGTTATAACGTATTACGTTATGTGGTATATCGTTATGACGTATTACGTTATAAGGCATAACGTTATAACGTATTACGTTATATGGCATAACGTTATAACGTATTACGTTATATAGTATAACGTAATATCGTATTACGTTATATGGTATATCATTATAACGTATTACGTTATGTGGTATAACGCTATAACGTATTACGTTATATGATATAACGTCATATAGTATAACGTTATAACATATTACGTTATGTGGTATAACGCTATAACGTGTTACGTTATATGGTATAACGTTATAACGTATTACGTTGTATTGTATAACGTTATAACGTATTACGTTATGTGGTATAACGCTATAACGTATTACGTTATATGGTATAACGTTATAACGTATTACGTTGTATTGTATAACGTTATAACGTGTTACGTTATATGGCATATCGTTATAACGTATTACGTTATATGGCATAACGTTATAACGTATTACGTTATATGGTATAACGTTATAACGTGTTACGTTATGTGGTATAACGTTATAACGTATTACGTTGAAGGGTATAACGTTATAACGTATTACGTTACATTGTATAACGTCATAACGTATTACGTTATATGGCATAACGTTATAGCGTATTATGTTATATGGTATAACGTTATAACGTGTTACGTTATATGGCATAACGTTATAACGTGTTACGTTGTATTGTATAACG
This sequence comes from Bombus huntii, assembly GCF_024542735.1. NCBI lineage: Eukaryota > Metazoa > Arthropoda > Insecta > Hymenoptera > Apidae > Bombus > Bombus huntii. Next base: position 15,475,935 of record NC_066245.1, on the reverse strand, counting down.
TTATAACGTATTACGTTATGTGGTATAACGCTATAACGTATTACGTTATATGGTATAACATTATAACGTATTACGTTGTATTGTATAACGTTATAACGTGTTACGTTATATGGTATATCGTTATAACGTATTACGTTATATGGCATAACGTTATAACGTATTACGTTATATGGTATATCGTTATAACGTATTACGTTATATGATATAACGTCATATAGTAAACGTTACGACGTATTACGTTATAAGGTATAACGTTATAACGTATTACGTTATATGGTATAACTCTATAACGTATTACGTTATGTCGTATAATGCTTTAACGTATTACGTTATGTGGTTTAATGTTATATCGTATTACGTCATATGGTATAACGTTATAACGTATTACGTTATATAGAATATCGTTATAACGTATTACGTTATATGGTATAACGTTATAACGTATTACGTTATATGGTATATCGTTATAACGTAATACGTTATATGATATAACGTCATATAGTAAACGTTACGACGTATTACGTTATATAGTATAACGTAATATCGTATTACGTTATATGGTATAACGTTATAAAGTATTACGTTATGTGGTATAACGTTATAACGTATTACGTTATGTGGTATATCGTTATGACGTATTACGTTATAAGGCATAACGTTATAACGTATTACGTTATATGGCATAACGTTATAACGTACTACGTTATATAGTATAACGTAATATCGTATTACGTTATATGGTATAACGTTGTAACGTATTACGTTATGTGGTATAACGCTATAACGTATTACGTTATATGATATAACGTCATATAGTATAACGTTATAACATATTACGTTATGTGGTATAACGCTATAACGTATTACGTTATATGGTATAACGTTATAACGTATTACGTTGTATTGTATAACGTTATAACGTATTACGTTATATGGTATATCGTTATAACGTATTACGTTATATGGCATAACGTTATAACGTATTACGTTATATGGTATAACGTTATAACGTGTTACGTTGTATGGTATAACGTTATAACGTATTACGTTGAAGGGTATAACGTTATAACGTATTACGTTATATTGTATAACGTCATAACGTATTACGTTATGTGGTATAACGTTATAATGTATTACGTTATATGGTATAACGTTATAACGTATTACGTTATATGGTATAACGTTATAACGTATTACGTTATATGGCATAACGTTATAGCGTATTATGTTATATGGTATAACGTTATAACGTGTTACGTTATATGGCATAACGTTATAACGTGTTATGTTATACGGTATAACGGTATCACGTATTACGTTATATGGTGTAACGTTATAACGTATTACGCTATAGTGTATAACGTTATAACGTATTACGTTATATGGTATAACGTTGTAACGTATTACGATATATGGTATAACATCATATGGTACAAGGTTATGACGTATTACGTTATATGGTATAACGTCGTATGGTATAATGTTATATCGTATTACGTCATATGGTATAACGTTATAACGTATTACGTTATATAGTATAACGTTATGACGCATTACCTTACAAGGCATAACGTTATAACGTATTACGTTATATGGCATGACGTTATAACGTATTACGTTATATGGCATAACGTTATAACGTATTATGTTATATGGTATAACTTTATAACGTGTTACGTTATATTTCATAACGTTATAACGTATTACGTTATATGGTATTACGTTATATGATATAACGTCATATAGTATAAAGTTATGACGTATTACGTTATGTGGTATATCGTTGTGACGTATTACGTTATATGGTATAATGTTATAACGTATTAAGCTATATAGTATAACGTCATAACGTATTACGTTATATGGTATAACGGTATAACGTATTTCGTCATATGGTACAACGTTATAACGTATTACGTTATATGGTATAACTTTATTACGTATTACGTCATATGGTATAACGTTATAACGTATTACGTTATATGGTATAACGTTATAACGTATTACGTTATATGGTATAACGGTATAACGTATTACGTTATATGGTATAACTCTATAACGTATTACGTTATGTGGTATAATGCTTTAACGTATTACGTTATGTGGTATAACGTTATAACGTATTACGTTATGTGGTATAACGTTACAACGTATTACGTTATATAGAATATCGTTATAACGTATTACGTTATATGGTATAACGTTATAACGTATTACGTTATATGGTATATCGTTATAACGTATTACGTTATATGATATAACGTCATATAGTAAACGTTACGACGTATTACGTTATATAGTATAACGTAATATCGTATTACGTTATATGGTATAACGTTATAAAGTATTACGTTATGTGGTATAACGTTATAACGTATTACGTTATGTGGTATATCGTTATAACGTATTACGTTATATGATATAACGTCATATAGTAAACGTTACGACGTATTACGTTATAAGGCATAACGTTATAACGTATTACGTTATATGGCATAACGTTATAACGTATTATGTTATATGGTATAACGTTATAACATATTACGTTATGTGGTATAACGTTATAACGTATTACGTTATATGATATAACGTCATATAGTAAACGTTACGACGTACTACGTTATAAGGTATAACGTTATAACGTATTACGTTATATGGTATAACTCTATAACGTATTACGTTATGTCGTATAATGCTTTAACGTATTACGTTATATGGTATAACGTTATAACGTATTACGTTATATGGTATATCGTTATAACGTATTACGTTATATGATATAACGTCATATAGTAAACGTTACGACGTATTACGTTATATAGTATAACGTAATATCGTATTACGTTATATGGTATAACGTTATAAAGTATTACGTTATGTGGTATAACGTTATAACGTATTACGTTATGTGGTATATCGTTATGACGTATTACGTTATAAGGCATAACGTTATAACGTATTACGTTATATGGTATATCGTTATAACGTATTACGTTATATGATATAACGTCATATAGTAAACGTTACGACGTATTACGTTATAAGGTATAACGTTATAACGTATTACGTTATATGGTATAACTCTATAACGTATTACGTTATGTCGTATAATGCTTTAACGTATTACGTTATGTGGTTTAATGTTATATCGTATTACGTCATATGGTATAACGTTATAACGTATTACGTTATGTGGTATAATGCTTTAACGTATTACGTTATGTGGTATAACGTTATAACGTATTACGTTATGTGGTATAACGTTATAACGTATTACGTTATATAGAATATCGTTATAACGTATTACGTTATATGGTATAACGTTATAACGTATTACGTTATATGGTATATCGTTATAACGTATTACGTTATATGATATAACGTCATATAGTAAACGTTACGACGTATTACGTTATATAGTATAACGTAATATCGTATTACGTTATATGGTATAACGTTATAAAGTATTACGTTATGTGGTATAACGTTATAACGTATTACGTTATGTGGTATATCGTTATGACGTATTACGTTAGAAGGCATAACGTTATAACGTATTACGTTATATGGCATAACGTTATAACGTATTACGTTATATAGTATAACGTAATATCGTATTACGTTATATGGTATAACATTATAACGTATTACGTTATGTGGTATAACACTATAACGTATTACGTTATATGATATAACGTTATAACGTATTACGTTGTATTGTATAACGTTATAACGTATTACGTTATGTGGTATAACGCTATAACGTATTACGTTATATGGTATAACGTTATAACGTATTACGTTGTATTGTATAACGTTATAACGTGTTACGTTATATGGCATATCGTTATAACGTATTACGTTATATGGCATAACGTTATAACTTATAACGTTATATGGTATAACGTTATAACGTGTTACGTTATATGGTATAACGTTATAACGTATTACGTTGAAGGGTATAACGTTATAACGTATTACGTTATATTGTATAACGTCATAACGTATTACGTTATATGGCATAACGTTATAGCGTATTATGTTATATGGTATAACGTTATAACGTGTTACGTTATATGGCATAACGTTATAACGTGTTACGTTGTATTGTATAACGTTATAACGTATTACGTTATGTGGTATAACGCTATAACGTATTACGTTATATGGTATAACATTATAACGTATTACGTTGTATTGTATAACGTTATAACGTGTTACGTTATATGGTATATCGTTATAACGTATTACGTTATATGGCATAACGTTATAACGTATTACGTTATATGGTATAACGTTATAACGTGTTACGTTATATGGCATAACGTTATAATGTATTACGTTATGTGGTACAACGTTATATCGTATTACGTTATATGATATAACTTCATAACGTATTACGTTATATGGTATAACGTTATAATGTATTACGTTATATGATATAACGTCATATAGTAAACGTTACGACGTATTACGTTATAAGGTATAACGTTATAACGTATTACGTTATATGGTATAACTCTATAACGTATTACGTTATGTCGTATAATGCTTTAACGTATTACGTTATATGGTATAACGTTATAACGTATTACGTTATATGGTATATCGTTATAACGTATTACGTTATATGATATAACGTCATATAGTAAACGTTACGACGTATTACGTTATATAGTATAACGTAATATCGTATTACGTTATATGGTATAACGTTATAAAGTATTACGTTATGTGGTATAACGTTATAACGTATTACGTTATGTGGTATATCGTTATGACGTATTACGTTATAAGGCATAACGTTATAACGTATTACGTTATATGGTATATCGTTATAACGTATTACGTTATATGATATAACGTCATATAGTAAACGTTACGACGTATTACGTTATAAGGTATAACGTTATAACGTATTACGTTATATGGTATAACTCTATAACGTATTACGTTATGTCGTATAATGCTTTAACGTATTACGTTATGTGGTTTAATGTTATATCGTATTACGTCATATGGTATAACGTTATAACGTATTACGTTATGTGGTATAATGCTTTAACGTATTACGTTATGTGGTATAACGTTATAACGTATTACGTTATGTGGTATAACGTTATAACGTATTACGTTATATAGAATATCGTTATAACGTATTACGTTATATGGTATAACGTTATAACGTATTACGTTATATGGTATATCGTTATAACGTATTACGTTATATGATATAACGTCATATAGTAAACGTTACGACGTATTACGTTATATAGTATAACGTAATATCGTATTACGTTATATGGTATAACGTTATAAAGTATTACGTTATGTGGTATAACGTTATAACGTATTACGTTATGTGGTATATCGTTATGACGTATTACGTTAGAAGGCATAACGTTATAACGTATTACGTTATATGGCATAACGTTATAACGTATTACGTTATATAGTATAACGTAATATCGTATTACGTTATATGGTATAACATTATAACGTATTACGTTATGTGGTATAACACTATAACGTATTACGTTATATGATATAACGTTATAACGTATTACGTTGTATTGTATAACGTTATAACGTATTACGTTATGTGGTATAACGCTATAACGTATTACGTTATATGGTATAACGTTATAACGTATTACGTTGTATTGTATAACGTTATAACGTGTTACGTTATATGGCATATCGTTATAACGTATTACGTTATATGGCATAACGTTATAACTTATAACGTTATATGGTATAACGTTATAACGTGTTACGTTATATGGTATAACGTTATAACGTATTACGTTGAAGGGTATTACGTTATAACGTATTACGTTATATTGTATAACGTCATAACGTATTACGTTATATGGCATAACGTTATAGCGTATTATGTTATATGGTATAACGTTATAACGTGTTACGTTATATGGCATAACGTTATAACGTGTTACGTTGTATTGTATAACGTTATAACGTATTACGTTATGTGGTATAACGCTATAACGTATTACGTTATATGGTATAACATTATAACGTATTACGTTGTATTGTATAACGTTATAACGTGTTACGTTATATGGTATATCGTTATAACGTATTACGTTATATGGCATAACGTTATAACGTATTACGTTATATGGTATAACGTTATAACGTGTTACGTTATATGGCATAACGTTATAATGTATTACGTTATGTGGTACAACGTTATATCGTATTACGTTATATGATATAACTTCATAACGTATTACGTTATATGGTATAACGTTATAATGTATTACGTTATATGGTATAACGTTATAACGTATTACGTTATATAGTATAACGTAATATCGTATTACGTTATATGGTATAACATTATAACGTATTACGTTGTATTGTATAACGTTATAACGTATTACGTTATATGGTATAACGTTATAACGTGTTACGTTATATGGTATAACGTTATAACGTATTACGTTGAAGGGTATAACGTTATAACGTATTACGTTATATTGTATAACGTCATAACGTATTACGTTATGTGGTATAACGTTATAATGTATTACGTTATATGGTATAACGTTATAACGTATTACGTTATATGGTATAACGTTATAACGTATTACGTTATATGGCATAACGTTATAGCGTATTATGTTATATGGTATAACGTTGTAACGTATTACGATATATGGTATAACATCATATGGTACAAGGTTATGACGTATTACATTATATGGTATAACGTCGTATGGTATAATGTTATATCGTATTACGTCATATGGTATAACGTTATAACGTATTACGTTATATAGTATAACGTTATGACGTATTACCTTACAAGGCATAACGTTATAACGTATTACGTTATATGGCATGACGTTATAACGTATTACGTTATATGGCATAACGTTATAACGTATTATGTTATATGGTATAACGTTATAACGTGTTACGTTATATTTCATAACGTTATAACGTATTACGTTATATGGTATTACGTTATGTGATATAACGTCATATAGTATAAAGTCATGACGTATTACGTTATGTGGTATATCGTTGTGACGTATTACGTTATATGGTATAATGTTATAACGTATTAAGCTATATAGTAAAACGTCATAACGTATTACGTTATATGGCATAACGTTATAACGTGTTACGTTATATGGCATAACGTTATAACGTATTACGTTATATGGTATAACGTTATAACGTATTACGTTATATGGTATAACGTTATAACGTATTTCGTTATATCGTATAACGTTATAACGTATTACGTTATGTGGTATAACGTTATAACGTATTACGTTATATGGTATAACGTTGTATGGTATAATGTTATATCGTATTACGTCATATGGTATAACGTTATAACGTATTACGTTATATGGTATAACGTTATAACGTGTTACGTTATATGGCATAACGTTATAACGTATTACGTTATATAGTATAACGTAATATCGTATTACGTTATATGGTATGACGTTATAACGTATTACGTCATGTGGTATAACGCTATAACGTATTACGTTATATGATATAACGTCATATAGTATAACGTTATAACATATTACGTTATGTGGTATAACGCTATAACGTATTACGTTATATGGTATAACGTTATAACGTATTACGTTGTATTGTATAACGTTATAACGTATTACGTTATGTGGTATAACGCTATAACGTATTACGTTATATGGTATAACGTTATAACGTATTACGTTGTATTGTATAACGTTATAACGTATTACGTTGTATTGTATAACGTTATAACGTATTACGTTATATGGCATAACGTTATAACGTATTGCGTTATATGGTATATCGTTATAACGTGTTACGTTATATGGTATAACGTTATAACGTATTACGTTGAAGGGTATAACGTTATAACGTATTACGTTATATTGTATAACGTCATAACGTATTACGTTATATGGCATAACGTTATAGCGTATTATGTTATATGGTATAACGTTATAACGTGTTACGTTATATGGCATAACGTTATAACGTGTTATGTTATACGGTATAACGGTATCACGTATTACGTTATATTGTATTACGTTATAACATATTACGTTATTTGGTATATCATTATAACGTATTAGGTTATATGGTATAACGTTAGTACGTATTACGTTATATGGTATAACGTTATAACGTATTACGTTATATAGTATAACGTAATATCGTATTACGTTATATGGCATAACGTTATAATGTATTACGTTATGTGGTACAACGTTATAACGTATTACGTTATATGGTATAACGTCATAACGTATTACGTTATATGGTATAATGTTATAACGTATTAAGCTATATAGTATAACGTCATAACGTATTACGTTATATGGCATAACGTTATAACGTGTTACGTTATATGGCATAACGTTATAACGTATTACGTTATATGGTATAACGTTATAACGTATTACGTTATATGGTATAACGTTATAACGTATTTCGTTATATCGTATAACGTTATAACGTATTACGTTATGTGGTATAACGTTATAACGTATTACGTTATATGGTATAACGTTGTATGGTATAATGTTATATCGTATTACGTCATATGGTATAACGTTATAACGTATTACGTTATATGGCATAACGTTATAACATATTACGTTATATGGTATAACGTTATAACGTGTTACGTTATATGGCACAACGTTATAACGTATTACGTTATATAGTATAACGTAATATCGTATTACGTTATATGGTATGACGTTATAACGTATTACGTCATGTGGTATAACGCTATAACGTATTACGTTATATGATATAACGTCATATAGTATAACGTTATAACATATTACGTTATGTGGTATAACGCTATAACGTATTACGTTATATGGTATAACGTTATAACGTATTACGTTGTATTGTATAACGTTATAACGTATTACGTTATGTGGTATAACGCTATAACGTATTACGTTATATGGTATAACGTTATAACGTATTACGTTGTATTGTATAACGTTATAACGTGTTACGTTATATGGTATATCGTTATAACGTATTACGTTATATGGCATAACGTTATAACGTATTACGTTATATGGTATATCGTTATAACGTGTTACGTTATATGGTATAACGTTATAACGTATTACGTTGAAGGGTATAAAGTTATATCGTATTACGTTATATTGTATAACGTCATAACGTATTACGTTATATGGCATAACGTTATAGCGTATTATGTTATATGGTATAACGTTATAACGTGTTACGTTATATGGCATAACGTTATAACGTGTTATGTTATACGGTATAACGGTATCACGTATTACGTTATATTGTATTACGTTATAACATATTACGTTATTTGGTATATCATTATAACGTATTAGGTTATATGGTATAACGTTAGTACGTATTACGTTATATGGTTTTACGTTATATGATATAACGTCATATAGTATAACGTTATGACGTATTACGTTATAAGGTATAACGTTATGATGTATTACGTTATATGGCATAACGTTATAATGTATTACGTTATGTGGTACAACGTTATAACGTATTACGTTATATGATATAACGTCATAACGTATTACGTTATATGGTATAACGTTATGATGTATTACGTTATATGGCATAACGTTATAACATATTACGTTATAGGTTATAACTTTATAACGTATTACGTTATATTGTATAACGTTATAACGTATTACGTTATATGGTATTACGTTATATGATATAACGTCATATAGTATAAAGTTATGACGTATTACGTTATGTGGTATATCGTTGTGACGTATTACGTTATATGGTATAATGTTATAACGTATTAAGCTATATAGTATAACGTCATAACGTATTACGTTATATGGCATAACGTTATAACGTATTACGTTATAGGTTATAACTTTATAACGTATTACGTTATATTGTATAACGTTATAACGTATTACGTTATATGGTTTTACGTTATATGATATAACGTCATATAGTATAACGTTATGACGTATTACGTTATAAGGTATAACGTTATAACGTATTACGTTATATTGTATAACGTTATAGCGTATTATGTTATATGGTATATCGTTATAACGTATGACGTTATATGGTTTTACGTTATATGATATAACGTCATATAGTAAACGTTACGACGTATTACGTTATAAGGTATAACGTTATAACGTATTACGTTATATGGCACAACGTTATAACGTGTTATGTTATACGGTATAACGGTATCATGTATTACGTTATATGGTGTAACGTTATAACGTATTACGCTATAGTGTATAACGTTATAACGTATTACGTTATATGGTATAACGTTGTAACGTATTACGATATATGGTATAACATCATATGGTACAAGGTTATGACGTATTACGTTATATGGTATAACGTCGTATGGTATAATGTTATATCGTATTACGTCATATGGTATAACGTTAGAACGTATTACGTTATATAGTATAACGTTATGACGTATTACCTTACAAGGCATAACGTTATAACGTATTACGTTATATAGCATGACGTTATAACGTATTACGTTATATGGCATAACGTTATAACGTATTATGTTATATGGTATAACGTTATAACGTGTTACGTTATATTTCATAACGTTATAACCTATTACGTTATATGGTATTACGTTATATGATATAACGTCATATAGTATAAAGTTATGACGTATTACGTTATGTGGTATATCGTTGTGACGTATTACGTTATATGGTATAATGTTATAACGTATTAAGCTATATAGTATAACGTCATAACGTATTACGTTATATGGCATAACGTTATAACGTATTACGTTATAGGTTATAACTTTATAACGTATTACGTTATATTGTATAACGTTATAACGTATTACGTTATATGGTTTTACGTTATATGATATAACGTCATATAGTATAACGTTATGACGTATTACGTTATAAGGTATAACGTTATAACGTATTACGTTATATTGTATAACGTTATAACCTATTACGTTGTATGGTATAACGTTATAACGTATTACGTTATATGGTATAATGGTATAACGTATTACGTTATATGGCATAACGTTATAACGTATTACGTTATATAGTATAACGTAATATCGTATTACGTTATATGGTATAAGGTTATAATGTATTACGTTATATGGTATAACGTTATAACGTATTACGTTATATAGTATAACGTAATATCGTATTACGTTATATGGTATAACGTTATAACGTATTACGTTATGTGGTATAACGCTATAACGTATTACGTTATATGGTATAACGTTATAACGTATTACGTTGTATTGTATAACGTTATAACGTATTACGTTATATGGTATATCGTTATAACGTATTACGTTATATGGTATAACGTCATATAGTAAACGTTACGACGTATTACGTTATAAGGTATAACGTTATAACGTATTACGTTATATGGTATAACTCTATAACGTATTACGTTATGTCGTATAATGCTTTAACGTATTACGTTATGTGGTTTAATGTTATATCGTATTACGTCATATGGTATAACGTTATAACGTATTACGTTATGTGGTATAATGCTTTAACGTATTACGTTATGTGGTATAACGTTATAACGTATTACGTTATGTGGTATAACGTTATAACGTATTACGTTATATAGAATATCGTTATAACGTATTACGTTATATGATATAACGTCATATAGTAAACGTTACGACGTATTACGTTATATAGTATAACGTAATATCGTATTACGTTATATGGTATAACGTTATAAAGTATTACGTTATGTGGTATAACGTTATAACGTATTACGTTATGTGGTATATCGTTATGACGTATTACGTTATAAGGCATAACGTTATAACGTATTACGTTATATGGTATATCGTTATAACGTATTACGTTATATGATATAACGTCATATAGTAAACGTTACGACGTATTACGTTATAAGGTATAACGTTATAACGTATTACGTTATATGGTATAACTCTATAACGTATTACGTTATGTCGTATAATGCTTTAACGTATTACGTTATGTGGTTTAATGTTATATCGTATTACGTCATATGGTATAACGTTATAACGTATTACGTTATGTGGTATAATGCTTTAACGTATTACGTTATGTGGTATAACGTTATAACGTATTACGTTATATAGAATATCGTTATAACGTATTACGTTATATAGAATATCGTTATAACGTATTACGTTATATGGTATAACGTTATAACGTATTACGTTATATGGTATATCGTTATAACGTATTACGTTATATGATATAACGTCATATAGTAAACGTTACGACGTATTACGTTATATAGTATAACGTAATATCGTATTACGTTATATGGTATAACGTTATAAAGTATTACGTTATGTGGTATAACGTTATAACGTATTACGTTATGTGGTATATCGTTATGACGTATTACGTTAGAAGGCATAACGTTATAACGTATTACGTTATATGGCATAACGTTATAACGTATTACGTTATATAGTATAACGTAATATCGTATTACGTTATATGGTATAACATTATAACGTATTACGTTATGTGGTATAACACTATAACGTATTACGTTATATGATATAACGTTATAACGTATTACGTTGTATTGTATAACGTTATAACGTATTACGTTATGTGGTATAACGCTATAACGTATTACGTTATATGGTATAACGTTATAACGTATTACGTTGTATTGTATAACGTTATAACGTGTTACGTTATATGGCATATCGTTATAACGTATTACGTTATATGGCATAACGTTATAACTTATAACGTTATATGGTATAACGTTATAACGTGTTACGTTATATGGTATAACGTTATAACGTATTACGTTGAAGGGTATAACGTTATAACGTATTACGTTATATTGTATAACGTCATAACGTATTACGTTATATGGCATAACGTTATAGCGTATTATGTTATATGGTATAACGTTATAACGTGTTACGTTATATGGCATAACGTTATAACGTGTTACGTTGTATTGTATAACGTTATAACGTATTACGTTATGTGGTATAACGCTATAACGTATTACGTTATATGGTATAACATTATAACGTATTACGTTGTATTGTATAACGTTATAACGTGTTACGTTATATGGTATATCGTTATAACGTATTACGTTATATGGCATAACGTTATAACGTATTACGTTATATGGTATAACGTTATAACGTGTTACGTTATATGGCATAACGTTATAATGTATTACGTTATGTGGTACAACGTTATATCGTATTACGTTATATGATATAACTTCATAACGTATTACGTTATATGGTATAACGTTATAATGTATTACGTTATATGGTATAACGTTATAACGTATTACGTTATATAGTATAACGTAATATCGTATTACGTTATATGGTATAACATTATAACGTATTACGTTGTATTGTATAACGTTATAACGTATTACGTTATATGGTATAACGTTATAACGTGTTACGTTATATGGTATAACGTTATAACGTATTACGTTGAAGGGTATAACGTTATAACGTATTACGTTATATTGTATAACGTCATAACGTATTACGTTATGTGGTATAACGTTATAATGTATTACGTTATATGGTATAACGTTATAACGTATTACGTTATATGGTATAACGTTATAACGTATTACGTTATATGGCATAACGTTATAGCGTATTATGTTATATGGTATAACGTTGTAACGTATTACGATATATGGTATAACATCATATGGTACAAGGTTATGACGTATTACATTATATGGTATAACGTCGTATGGTATAATGTTATATCGTATTACGTCATATGGTATAACGTTATAACGTATTACGTTATATAGTATAACGTTATGACGTATTACCTTACAAGGCATAACGTTATAACGTATTACGTTATATGGCATGACGTTATAACGTATTACGTTATATGGCATAACGTTATAACGTATTATGTTATATGGTATAACGTTATAACGTGTTACGTTATATTTCATAACGTTATAACGTATTACGTTATATGGTATAACGTTATAACGTATTTCGTTATATCGTATAACGTTATAACGTATTACGTTATGTGGTATAACGTTATAACGTATTACGTTATATGGTATAACGTTGTATGGTATAATGTTATATCGTATTACGTCATATGGTATAACGTTATAACGTATTACGTTATATGGTATAACGTTATAACGTGTTACGTTATATGGCATAACGTTATAACGTATTACGTTATATAGTATAACGTAATATCGTATTACGTTATATGGTATGACGTTATAACGTATTACGTCATGTGGTATAACGCTATAACGTATTACGTTATATGATATAACGTCATATAGTATAACGTTATAACATATTACGTTATGTGGTATAACGCTATAACGTATTACGTTATATGGTATAACGTTATAACGTATTACGTTGTATTGTATAACGTTATAACGTATTACGTTATGTGGTATAACGCTATAACGTATTACGTTATATGGTATAACGTTATAACGTATTACGTTGTATTGTATAACGTTATAACGTATTACGTTGTATTGTATAACGTTATAACGTATTACGTTATATGGCATAACGTTATAACGTATTACGTTATATGGTATATCGTTATAACGTGTTACGTTATATGGTATAACGTTATAACGTATTACGTTGAAGGGTATAACGTTATAACGTATTACGTTATATTGTATAACGTCATAACGTATTACGTTATATGGCATAACGTTATAGCGTATTATGTTATATGGTATAACGTTATAACGTGTTACGTTATATGGCATAACGTTATAACGTGTTATGTTATACGGTATAACGGTATCACGTATTACGTTATATTGTATTACGTTATAACATATTACGTTATTTGGTATATCATTATAACGTATTAGGTTATATGGTATAACGTTAGTACGTATTACGTTATATGGTATAACGTTATAACGTATTACGTTATATAGTATAACGTAATATCGTATTACGTTATATGGCATAACGTTATAATGTATTACGTTATGTGGTACAACGTTATAACGTATTACGTTATATGGTATAACGTCATAACGTATTACGTTATATGGTATAATGTTATAACGTATTAAGCTATATAGTATAACGTCATAACGTATTACGTTATATGGCATAACGTTATAACGTGTTACGTTATATGGCATAACGTTATAACGTATTACGTTATATGGTATAACGTTATAACGTATTACGTTATATGGTATAACGTTATAACGTATTTCGTTATATCGTATAACGTTATAACGTATTACGTTATGTGGTATAACGTTATAACGTATTACGTTATATGGTATAACGTTGTATGGTATAATGTTATATCGTATTACGTCATATGGTATAACGTTATAACGTATTACGTTATATGGCATAACGTTATAACATATTACGTTATATGGTATAACGTTATAACGTGTTACGTTATATGGCACAACGTTATAACGTATTACGTTAGATAGTATAACGTAATATCGTATTACGTTATATGGTATGACGTTATAACGTATTACGTCATGTGGTATAACGCTATAACGTATTACGTTATATGATATAACGTCATATAGTATAACGTTATAACATATTACGTTATGTGGTATAACGCTATAACGTATTACGTTATATGGTATAACGTTATAACGTATTACGTTGTATTGTATAACGTTATAACGTATTACGTTATGTGGTATAACGCTATAACGTATTACGTTATATGGTATAACGTTATAACGTATTACGTTGTATTGTATAACGTTATAACGTGTTACGTTATATGGTATATCGTTATAACGTATTACGTTATATGGCATAACGTTATAACGTATTACGTTATATGGTATATCGTTATAACGTGTTACGTTATATGGTATAACGTTATAACGTATTACGTTGAAGGGTATAAAGTTATATCGTATTACGTTATATTGTATAACGTCATAACGTATTACGTTATATGGCATAACGTTATAGCGTATTATGTTATATGGTATAACGTTATAACGTGTTACGTTATATGGCATAACGTTATAACGTGTTATGTTATACGGTATAACGGTATCACGTATTACGTTATATTGTATTACGTTATAACATATTACGTTATTTGGTATATCATTATAACGTATTAGGTTATATGGTATAACGTTAGTACGTATTACGTTATATGGTTTTACGTTATATGATATAACGTCATATAGTATAACGTTATGACGTATTACGTTATAAGGTATAACGTTATGATGTATTACGTTATATGGCATAACGTTATAATGTATTACGTTATGTGGTACAACGTTATAACGTATTACGTTATATGATATAACGTCATAACGTATTACGTTATATGGTATAACGTTATGATGTATTACGTTATATGGCATAACGTTATAACATATTACGTTATAGGTTATAACTTTATAACGTATTACGTTATATTGTATAACGTTATAACGTATTACGTTATATGGTATTACGTTATATGATATAACGTCATATAGTATAAAGTTATGACGTATTACGTTATGTGGTATATCGTTGTGACGTATTACGTTATATGGTATAATGTTATAACGTATTAAGCTATATAGTATAACGTCATAACGTATTACGTTATATGGCATAACGTTATAACGTATTACGTTATAGGTTATAACTTTATAGCGTATTATGTTATATGGTATATCGTTATAACGTATGACGTTATATGGTTTTACGTTATATGATATAACGTCATATAGTAAACGTTACGACGTATTACGTTATAAGGTATAACGTTATAACGTATTACGTTATATGGCACAACGTTATAACGTGTTATGTTATACGGTATAACGGTATCATGTATTACGTTATATGGTGTAACGTTATAACGTATTACGCTATAGTGTATAACGTTATAACGTATTACGTTATATGGTATAACGTTGTAACGTATTACGATATATGGTATAACATCATATGGTACAAGGTTATGACGTATTACGTTATATGGTATAACGTCGTATGGTATAATGTTATATCGTATTACGTCATATGGTATAACGTTAGAACGTATTACGTTATATAGTATAACGTTATGACGTATTACCTTACAAGGCATAACGTTATAACGTATTACGTTATATAGCATGACGTTATAACGTATTACGTTATATGGCATAACGTTATAACGTATTATGTTATATGGTATAACGTTATAACGTGTTACGTTATATTTCATAACGTTATAACCTATTACGTTATATGGTATTACGTTATATGATATAACGTCATATAGTATAAAGTTATGACGTATTACGTTATGTGGTATATCGTTGTGACGTATTACGTTATATGGTATAATGTTATAACGTATTAAGCTATATAGTATAACGTCATAACGTATTACGTTATATGGCATAACGTTATAACGTATTACGTTATAGGTTATAACTTTATAACGTATTACGTTATATTGTATAACGTTATAACGTATTACGTTATATGGTTTTACGTTATATGATATAACGTCATATAGTATAACGTTATGACGTATTACGTTATAAGGTATAACGTTATAACGTATTACGTTATATTGTATAACGTTATAACCTATTACGTTGTACGGTATAACGTTATAACGTATTACGTTATATGGTATAATGGTATAACGTATTACGTTATATGGCATAACGTTATAACGTATTACGTTATATAGTATAACGTAATATCGTATTACGTTATATGGTATAAGGTTATAATGTATTACGTTATATGGTATAACGTTATAACGTATTACGTTATATAGTATAACGTAATATCGTATTACGTTATATGGTATAACGTTATAACGTATTACGTTATGTGGTATAACGCTATAACGTATTACGTTATATGGTATATCGTTATAACGTATTACGTTGTATTGTATAACGTTATAACGTATTACGTTATATGGTATATCGTTATAACGTATTACGTTATATGGTATAACGTTATAACGTATTACGTTATATGATATAACGTCATATAGTATAACGTTATAACGTATTACGTTATGTGGTATAACGCTATAACGTATTACGTTATATGGTATAACGTTATAACGTATTACGTTGTATTGTATAACGTTATAACGTATTACGTTATATGGTATATCGTTATAACGTATTACGTTATATTGCATAACGTTATAACGTATTATGTTATATGGTATAACGTTATAACGTATTACGTTGTATGGTATAACGTTATAAAGTGTTACGTTATATGGCATAACGTTATAACGTGTTACGTTATACGGTATAACGTTATAACGTATTACGTTATATGATATAACGTCATATAGTATAACGTTATAACGTATTACGTTATATGGTATATCGTTATAACGTATTACGTTATGTGGTATAACGCTATAACGTATTACGTTATATGGTATAACGTTATAACGTATTACGTTATATGGTATATCGTTATAACGTATGACGTTATATGGTTTTACGTTATATGATATAACGTCATATAGTAAACGTTACGACGTATTACGTTATAAGGTATAACGTTATAACGTATTACGTTATATGGTATAACGTTATAACGTATTACGTTATATGGCATAACGTTATAACGTGTTACGTTATATGGCATAACGTTATAACGTGTTACGTTATACGGTATAACGTTATAACGTATTATGTTATATGGTATAACGTTATAACGTGTTACGTTATATGGCATAACGTTATAACGTGTTACGTTATACGGTATAACGGTATCACGTATTACGTTATATTTTATAACGTTATAACGTATTACGTTATATGGTATTACGTTATAACGTATTACGTTATATAGTAACGTTATATGATATAACGTCATATAGTATAACGTTATTACGTATTACGTTATGTGGTATATCGTTATGACGTATTACGTTATAAGGCATAACGTTATAACGTATTACGTTGTATTGTATAACGTTATAATGTATTACGTTATATGGTATATAGTTATAACGTATTACGTTATATGGTATAACGTTATAACGTATTACGTTATGTGGTATTACGTTATATGATATAACGTCATGTAGTATAACATTATGACGTATTTCGTTATGTGGTATATCGTTATGACGTATTACGTTATAAGGTATTACGTTATAACGTATTACGTTATATGGTATAACGTTATTACGTATTACGTTATATTGTATTACGTTATAACATATTACGTTATATGGTATATCATTATAACGTATTAGGTTATATGGTATAACGTTATAAGGTATTACGTTATGTGGTATAACGTTATAACGTATTACGCTATATGATATAACGTCATAACGTATTACGTTATATGGTATGACGTTATAACGTATTACGTTATATAGAATATCGTTATAACGTATTACGTTATAGGGTATAACGTTATAACGTATTACGTTATATAGTATAACGTAATATCGTATTACGTTATATGGCATAACGTTATAATGTATTACGTTATGTGGTATAACGTTATAACGTATTACGTTATATGATATAACGTCATAACGTATTACGTTATATGGTATAACGTTATAATGTATTACGTTATATGGTATAACGTTATAACGTATTACGTTGTATTGTATAACGTTATAACGTATTACGTTATATGGTATATCGTTATAACGTATTACGTTATATGGCATAACGTTATAACGTATTACGTTATATGGTATAACGTTATAACGTGTTACGTTATATGGTATAACGTTATAACGTATTACGTTGAAGTTTATAACGTTATAACGTATTACGTTATATTGTATAACGTCATAACGTATTACGTTATATGGTATAACGTTATAATGTATTACGTTATATGGTATAACGTTATAACGTATTACGTTATATGGTATAACGTTATAACGTATTACGTTATATGGTATAACGTTATAACGTATTACGTTATATGGCATAACGTTATAGCGTATTATGTTATGTGGTATAACGTTATAACGTGTTACGTTATATGGCATAACGTTATAACGTGTTATGTTATACGGTATAACGGTATCACGTATTACGTTATATGGTGTAACGTTATAACGTATTACGCTATAGTGTATAACGTTATAACGTATTACGTTATATGGTATAACGTTGTAACGTATTACGATATATGGTATAACATCATATGGTACAAGGTTATGACGTATTACGTTATATGGTATAACGTCGTATGGTATAATGTTATATCGTATTACGTCATATGGTATAACGTTATAACGTATTACGTTATATAGTATAACGTTATGACGTATTACCTTACAAGGCATAACGTTATAACGTATTACGTTATATGGCATGACGTTATAACGTATTACGTTATATGGCATAACGTTATAACGTATTATGTTATATGGTATAACGTTATAACGTGTTACGTTATATTTCATAACGTTATAACGTATTACGTTATGTGGTATTACGTTATATGATATAACGTCAAATAGTATAAAGTTATGACGTATTACGTTATGTGGTATATCGTTGTGACGTATTACGTTATATGGTATAACGTTATAACGTGTTACGTTATATGGTATAACGTTATAACGTATTACGTTGAAGTTTATAACGTTATAACGTATTACGTTATATTGTATAACGTCATAACGTATTACGTTATATGGTATAACGTTATAACGTATTACGTTATATGGTATAACGTTATAACGTATTACGTTATATGGTATAACGTTATAACGTATTACGTTATATGGCATAACGTTATAGCGTATTATGTTATGTGGTATAACGTTATAACGTGTTACGTTATATGGCATAACGTTATAACATATTACGTTATATGGTATAACGTTATAAGGTGTTACGTTATATGGCATAACGTTATAACGTATTACGTTATATAGTATAACGTAATATCGTATTACGTTATATGGTATAACGTTATAACGTATTACGTCATGTGGTATAACGCTATAACGTATTACGTTATATGGCATAACGTTATAACGTATTATGTTATATGGTATAACGTTATAACGTGTTACGTTATATTTCATAACGTTATAACGTATTACGTTATATGGTATTACGTTATATGATATAACATCATATAGTATAAAGTTATGACGTATTACGTTATGTGGTATATCGTTGTGACGTATTACGTTATATGGTATAATGTTATAACGTATTAAGCTATATAGTATAACGTCATAACGTATTACGTTATATGGCATAACGTTATAACGTATTACGTTATAGGTTATAACTTTATAACGTATTACGTTATATTGTATAACGTTATAACGTATTACGTTATATGGTTTTACGTTATATGATATAACGTCATATAGTATAACGTTATGACGTATTACGTTATAAGGTATAACGTTATAACGTATTACGTTATATTGTATAACGTTATAACCTATTACGTTGTATGGTATAACGTTATAACGTATTACGTTATATGGTATAATGGTATAACGTATTACGTTATATGGCATAACGTTATAACGTATTACGTTATATAGTATAACGTAATATCGTATTACGTTATATGGCATAACGTTATAATTTATTTCGTTATGTGGTGTAACGTTATAACGTATTACGTTATATAGAATATCGTTATAACGTATTATGTTATATGGTATAACGTTATAACGTGTTACGTTATATGGCATAACGTTATAACGTGTTACGTTATACGGTATAACGGTATCACGTATTACGTTATATGGTATAACGTTATAACGTATTACGCTATAGTGTATAACGTTATAATGTATTACGTTATATGGTATTACGTTATATGGTATAACGTCATATAGTATAACGTTATGACGTATTACGTTAGAAGGTATTACGTTATAACGTATTACGGTATATGGTATAACGTTATTACGTATTAAGCTATATAGTATAACGTCATAACGTATTACGTTATATGGCATAACGTTATAACGTGTTACGTTATATGGCATAACGTTATAACGTATAACGTTATATGGTATAACGTTATAACGTATTACGTTATATGGTATAACGTTATAACGTATTTCGTTATATCGTATAACGTTATAACGTATTACGTTATGTGGTATAACGTTATAACGTATTACGTTATATGGTATAACGTTGTATGGTATAATGTTATATCGTATTACGTCATATGGTATAACGTTATAACGTATTACGTTATATGGCATAACGTTATAACATATTACGTTATATGGTATAACGTTATAACGTGTTACGTTATATGGCATAACGTTATAACGTATTACGTTATATAGTATAACGTAATATCGTATTACGTTATATGGTATGACGTTATAACGTATTACGTCATGTGGTATAACGCTATAACGTATTACGTTATATGATATAACGTCATATAGTATAACGTTATAACATATTACGTTATGTGGTATAACGCTATAACGTATTACGTTATATGGTATAACGTTATAGCGTATTACGTTGTATTGTATAACGTTATAACGTATTACGTTATGTGGTATAACGCTATAACGTATTACGTTATATGGTATAACGTTATAACGTATTACGTTGTATTGTATAACGTTATAACGTGTTACGTTATATGGTATATCGTTATAACGTATTACGTTATATGGCATAACGTTATAACGTATTACGTTATATGGTATATCGTTATAACGTGTTACGTTATATGGTATAACGTTATAACGTATTACGTTGAAGGGTATAACGTTATAACGTATTACGTTATATTGTATAACGTCATAACGTATTACGTTATATGGCATAACGTTATAGCGTATTATGTTATATGGTATAACGTTATAACGTGTTACGTTATATGGCATAACGTTATAACGTGTTATGTTATACGGTATAACGGTATCACGTATTACGTTATATTGTATTACGTTATAACATATTACGTTATTTGGTATATCATTATAACGTATTAGGTTATATGATATAACGTTAGTACGTATTACGTTATATGGTATAACGTTATAACGTATTACGTTATATAGTATAACGTAATATCGTATTACGTCATATGGTATAACGTTATAACGTATTACGTTATATGGCATAACGTTATAACATATTACGTTATATGGTATAACGTTATAACGTATTACGTTATATGGCATAACGTTATAACGTATTATGTTATATGGTATAACGTTATAACGTGTTACGTTATATTTCATAACGTTATAACGTATTACGTTATATGGTATTACGTTATATGATATAACATCATATAGTATAAAGTTATGACGTATTACGTTATGTGGTATATCGTTGTGACGTATTACGTTATATGGTATAATGTTATAACGTATTAAGCTATATAGTATAACGTCATAACGTATTACGTTATATGGCATAACGTTATAACGTATTACGTTATAGGTTATAACTTTATAACGTATTACGTTATATTGTATAACGTTATAACGTATTACGTTATATGGTTTTACGTTATATGATATAACGTCATATAGTATAACGTTATGACGTATTACGTTATAAGGTATAACGTTATAACGTATTACGTTATATTGTATAACGTTATAACCTATTACGTTGTATGGTATAACGTTATAACGTATTACGTTATATGGTATAATGGTATAACGTATTACGTTATATGGCATAACGTTATAACGTATTACGTTATATAGTATAACGTAATATCGTATTACGTTATATGGCATAACGTTATAATTTATTTCGTTATGTGGTGTAACGTTATAACGTATTACGTTATATAGAATATCGTTATAACGTGTTACGTTATACGGTATAACGGTATCACGTATTACGTTATATGGTATAACGTTATAACGTATTACGCTATAGTGTATAACGTTATAATGTATTACGTTATATGGTATTACGTTATATGGTATAACGTCATATAGTATAACGTTATGACGTATTACGTTAGAAGGTATTACGTTATAACGTATTACGGTATATGGTATAACGTTATTACGTATTAAGCTATATAGTATAACGTCATAACGTATTACGTTATATGGCATAACGTTATAACGTGTTACGTTATATGGCATAACGTTATAACGTATAACGTTATATGGTATAACGTTATAACGTATTACGTTATATGGTATAACGTTATAACGTATTTCGTTATATCGTATAACGTTATAACGTATTACGTTATGTGGTATAACGTTATAACGTATTACGTTATATGGTATAACGTTGTATGGTATAATGTTATATCGTATTACGTCATATGGTATAACGTTATAACGTATTACGTTATATGGCATAACGTTATAACATATTACGTTATATGGTATAACGTTATAACGTGTTACGTTATATGGCATAACGTTATAACGTATTACGTTATATAGTATAACGTAATATCGTATTACGTTATATGGTATGACGTTATAACGTATTACGTCATGTGGTATAACGCTATAACGTATTACGTTATATGATATAACGTCATATAGTATAACGTTATAACATATTACGTTATGTGGTATAACGCTATAACGTATTACGTTATATGGTATAACGTTATAGCGTATTACGTTGTATTGTATAACGTTATAACGTATTACGTTATGTGGTATAACGCTATAACGTATTACGTTATATGGTATAACGTTATAACGTATTACGTTGTATTGTATAACGTTATAACGTGTTACGTTATATGGTATATCGTTATAACGTATTACGTTATATGGCATAACGTTATAACGTATTACGTTATATGGTATATCGTTATAACGTGTTACGTTATATGGTATAACGTTATAACGTATTACGTTGAAGGGTATAACGTTATAACGTATTACGTTATATTGTATAACGTCATAACGTATTACGTTATATGGCATAACTTTATAGCGTATTATGTTATATGGTATAACGTTATAACGTGTTACGTTATATGGCATAACGTTATAACGTGTTATGTTATACGGTATAACGGTATCACGTATTACGTTATATTGTATTACGTTATAACATATTACGTTATTTGGTATATCATTATAACGTATTAGGTTATATGATATAACGTTAGTACGTATTACGTTATATGGTATAACGTTATAACGTATTACGTTATATAGTATAACGTAATATCGTATTACGTTATATGGCATAACGTTATAACGTGTTACGTTATATGGCATAACGTTATAACGTATTACGTTATATGGTATAACGTTATAACGTATTACGTTATATGGTATAACGTTATAACGTATTTCGTTATATCGTATAACGTTATAACGTATTACGTTATGTGGTATAACGTTATAACGTATTACGTTATATGGTATAACGTTGTATGGTATAATGTTATATCGTATTACGTCATATGGTATAACGTTATAACGTATTACGTTATATTACATAACGTTATAACATATTACGTTATATGGTATAACGTTATAACGTGTTACGTTATATGGCATAACGTTATAACATATTACGTTATATAGTATAACGTAATATCGTATTACGTTATATGGTATGACGTTATAACGTATTACGTCATGTGGTATAACGCTATAACGTATTACGTTATATGATATAACGTCATATAGTATAACGTTATAACATATTACGTTATGTGTTATAACGCTATAACGTATTACGTTATATGGTATAACGTTATAACGTATTACGTTGTATTGTATAACGTTATAACGTATTACGTTATGTGGTATAACGCTATAACGTATTACGTTATATGGTATAACGTTATAACGTATTACGTTGTATCGTATAACGTTATAACATGTTACGTTATATGGTATATCGTTATAACGTATTACGTTATATGGCATAACGTTATA
Source organism: Bombus huntii (assembly GCF_024542735.1). Lineage (NCBI taxonomy): Eukaryota > Metazoa > Arthropoda > Insecta > Hymenoptera > Apidae > Bombus > Bombus huntii. The sequence goes on along the minus strand of NC_066245.1, from coordinate 15,450,016 downwards.
ACGTATTACGTTATATGGTATTACGTTATATGGTATTACGTTATATGGTATAACGTTATAACATATTACGTTGTATTGTATAACGTTATAACGTGTTACGTTATATGGTATATCGTTATAACGTATTACGTTATATAGCATGACGTTATATCGTATTACGTTATATGGCATAACGTTATAACGTATTATGTTATATGGTATAACGTTATAACGTGTTACGTTATATTTCATAACGTTATAACGTATTACGTTATATGGTATTACGTTATATGGTATTACGTTATATGGTATTACGTTATATGGTATAACGTTATAACATATTACGTTGTATTGTATAACGTTATAACGTGTTACGTTATATGGTATATCGTTATAACGTATTACGTTATATGGCATAACGTTATAACGTATTACGTTATATGGTATATCGTTATAACGTGTTACGTTATATGGAATAACGTTATAACGTATTACGTTGAAGGGTATAACGTTATAACGTATTACGTTATATTGTATAACGTCATAACGTATTACGTTATATAGTATAACGTTATAACGTATTACGTTATATGGTATATCGTTATAACGTATGACGTTATATGGTTTTACGTTATATGATATAACGTCATATAGTAAACGTTACGACGTATTACGTTATAAGGTATAACGTTATAACGTATTACGTTATATGGTATAACGTTATAACGTATTACGTTATATGGTATAACGTTATAACGTATTACGTTATATGGCATAACGTTATAACGTGTTACGTTATACGGTATAACGTTATAACGTATTATGTTATATGGTATAACGTTATAACGTGTTACGTTATATGGCATAACGTTATAACGTGTTACGTTATACGGTATAACGGTATCACGTATTACGTTATACGGTATAACGGTATCACGTATTACGTTATATGGTATAACGTTATAACGTATTACGCTATAGTGTATAACGTTATAACGTATTACGTTATATGGTATTACGTTATATGGTATAACGTCATATAGTATAAGGTTATGACGTATTACGTTATAAGGTATAACGTTATAACGTATTACGTTATATAGTATAACGTTATGACGTATTACCTTATAAGGCATAACGTTATAACGTAGTACGTTATATGGCATAACGTTATAACGTATTACGTTATATGGTATAACGTTATAACTTATTACGTTATTTGGTATAACGTTATATGGTATAACGTTATAACGTATTACAATATATGGTATAACATCATATGGTACAAGGTTATGACGTATTACGTTATATGGTATACCGTCATATAGTATAAGGTTATGACGTATTACGTTATAAGGTATAACGTTATAACGTATTACGTTATATAGTATAACGTTATGACGTATTACCTTATAAGGCATAACGTTATAACGTAGTACGTTATATGGCATAACGTTATAACGTGTTACGTTATACGGTATAACGTTATAACGTATTATGTTATATGGTATAACGTTATAACGTGTTACGTTATATGGCATAACGTTATAACGTGTTACGTTATACGGTATAACGGTATCACGTATTACGTTATATGGTATAACGTTATAACGTATTACGCTATAGTGTATAACGTTATAACGTATTACGTTATATGATATAACGTCATAACGTATTACGTTATATGGTATAACGTTATAATGTATTACGTTATATGGTATAACGTTATAACGTATTACGTTATATAGTATAACGTAATATCGTATTACGTTATATGGTATAACGTTATAACGTATTACGTTATGTGGTATAACGCTATAACGTATTACGTTATATGGTATAACGTTATAACGTATTACGTTGTATTGTATAACGGTATCACGTATTACGTTATATGCTATAACGTTATAACGTATTACGCTATACTGTATAACGTTATAACGTATTACGTTATATGGTATTACGTTATATGGTATAACGTCATATAGTATAACGTTATGACGTATTACGTTATATTGTATAACGTTATAACGTATTACGTTATATGGTTTTACGTTATATGATACAACGTCATATAGTATAACGTTATGACGTATTACGTTATAAGGTATAACGTTATAACGTATTACGTTATATAGTATAACGTTATGACGTATTACCTTATAAGGCATAACGTTATAACGTAGTACGTTATATGGCATAACGTTATAACGTATTACGTTATATGGTATAACGTTATAACTTATTACGTTATTTGGTATAACGTTATATGGTATAACGTTATAACGTATTACAATATATGGTATAACATCATATGGTACAAGGTTATGACGTATTACGTTATATGGTATACCGTCATATAGTATAACGTTATGACATATTACGTTATATGGTATTACGTTATATGGTATAACGAACGTCATATAGTATAACGTTATGACGTATTACGTTATAAGGTATAACGTTACAACGTATTACGTTATATAGTATAACGTTATGACGTATTACCTTACAAGGCATAACGTTATCACGTATTACGTTATATGGCATAACGTTATAACGTATTGCGTTATATACAATATCGTTATAACGTATTACGTTATAGGGTATAACGTTATAACGTATTACGTTATATTGTAAAACGTTATATCGTATTACGTTATATGGTATTACGTTATAACGTATTACGTTATATAGTAACGTTATATGATATAACGTCATATAGTATAACGTTATTACGTATTACGTTATGTGGTATATCGTTATGACGTATTACGTTATAAGGCATAACGTTATAACGTATTACGTTGTATTGTATAACGTTATAATGTATTACGTTATATGGTATATAGTTATAACGTATTACGTTATATGGTATAACGTTATAACGTATTACGTTATGTGGTATTACGTTATATGATATAACGTCATATAGTATAACGTTATGACGTATTTCGTTATGTGGTATATCGTTATGACGTATTACGTTATAAGGTATTACGTTATAACGTATTACGTTATATGGTATAACGTTATTACGTATTACGTTATATTGTATTACGTTATAACATATTACGTTATATGGTATATCATTATAACGTATTAGGTTATATGGTATAACGTTATAAGGTATTACGTTATGTGGTATAACGTTATAACGTATTACGTTATATGATATAACGTCATAACGTATTACGTTATATGGTATAACGTTATAACGTATTACGTTATGTAGAATATCGTTATAACGTATTACGTTATAGGGTATAACGTTATAACGTATTACGTTATAGAGTATAACGTAATATCGTATTACGTTATATGGCATAACGTTATAATGTATTACGTTATGTGGTATAACGTTATAACGTATTACGTTATATGATATAACGTCATAACGTATTACGTTATATGGTATAACGTTATAATGTATTACGTTATATGGTATAACGTTATAACGTATTACGTTATATAGTATAACGTAATATCGTATTACGTTATATGGTATAACGTTATAACGTATTACGTTATGTGGTATAACGCTATAACGTATTACGTTATATGGTATAACGTTATAACGTATTACGTTGTATTGTATAACGGTATCACGTATTACGTTATATGCTATAACGTTATAACGTATTACGCTATACTGTATAACGTTATAACGTATTACGTTATATGGTATTACGTTATATGGTATAACGTCATATAGTATAACGTTATGACGTATTACGTTATATTGTATAACGTTATAACGTATTATGTTATATGGTTTTACGTTATATGATACAACGTCATATAGTATAACGTTATGACGTATTACGTTATAAGGTATAACGTTATAACGTATTCCGTTATATTGTATAACGTTATAACCTATTACGTTGTATGGTATAACGTTATAATGTATTACGTTATATGGTATAATGGTATAACGTATTACGTTATATGGCATAACGTTAGAACGTATTACGTTATATGGTATAACGTTATAACGTATTACGTTATATAGTATAACGTAATATCGTATTACGTTATATGGCATAACGTTATAATTTATTACGTTATGTGGTGTAACGTTATAAAGTATTACGTTATATAGAATATCGTTATAACGTATTACGTTATATGGTATAACGTCGTATGGTATAATGTTATATCGTATTACGTCATATGGTATAACGTTATAACGTATTGCGTTATATAGAATATCGTTATAATGTATTATGTTATATGGTATAACGTTATAGCGTGTTACGTTATATGGCATAACGTTATAACGTGTTACGTTATACGGTATAACGGTGTCACGTATTACGTTATATGGTATAACGTTATAACGTATTACGCTATAGTGTATAACGTTATAACGTATTACGTTATATGGTATTACGTTATATGGTATTACGTCATATAGTATAACGTTATGACGTATTACGTTATATTGTATAACGTTATAACGTATTACGTTATATGGTATTACGTTATATGATATAACGTCGTATAGTATAACGTTATGACGTATTACGTTATGTGGTATATCGTTATGACGTAGTACATTATATGGTATAACGTCATAAAGTATTACGTTATGTGGTATAACGTTATAACGTATTACGTTATATGGCATAATATTATAACGTGTTACGTTATACGGTATAACGGTATCACGTATTACGTTATATGGTATAACGTTATAAAGTATTACTCTATAGCGTATAGCGTTATATGGTATTACGTTATATGATATAACGTCATATAGTATAACGTTATGACGTATTACGTTATAAGGTATTACGTTATAACGTATTACGTTATATGGTATAACGTTATTGCGTATTACGTTATATTGTATTACGTTATAACATATTACGTTATATGGTATAACGTTATAATGTATTACGTTATATGGTATAACGTTATAACGTATTACGTTATATAGTATAACGTAATATCGTATTACGTTATAGCGTATAACGTTATAATGTATTACGTTATATGGTATAACGGTATCACGTATTACGTTATAAGGTATAACGTTATAACGTATTACGTTATATAGTATAACGTTATGACGTATTACCTTACAAGGCATAACGTTATAACGTATTACGTTATATGGCATAACGTTATAACGTATTACGTTATATACAATATCGTTATAACGTATTACGTTATAGGGTATAACGTTATAACGTATTACGTTATATTGTAAAACGTTATAACGTATTACGTTATATGGTATTACGTTATAACGTATTAGTTTATATAGTAACGTTATATGATATAACGTCATATAGTATAAAGTTATGACGTATTACGTTATGTGGTATATCGTTGTGACGTATTACGTTATATGGTATAATGTTATAACGTATTAAGCTATATAGTATAACGTCATAACGTATTACGTTATATGGCATATCGTTATAACGTGTTACGTTATATGGCATAACGTTATAACGTATTACGTTATATGGTATAACGTTATAACGTACTAGGTTATATGGTATAACGTTAGTACGTATTACGTTATGTGGTATAACGTTATAACGTATTACGTTATATAGTATAACGTAATATCGTATTACGTTATATAGTATAACGTAATATCGTATTACGTTATATGGTATAACGTTATAACGTATTACGTTATGTGGTATAACGCTATAACGTATTACGTTATATGGTATAACGTTATAACGTATTACGTTGTATTGTATAACGTTATAACGTATTACGTTATATGGTATATCGTTATAACGTATTACGTTATATGGTATAACGTTATAACGTATTACGTTATATGATATATCGTTATAACGTATGACGTTATATGGTTTTACGTTATATGATATAACGTCATATAGTAAACGTTTCGACGTATTACGTTATAAGGTATAACGTTATAACGTATTACGTTATATGGTATAACGTTATAACGTATTACGTTATGTGGTATAATGCTTTAACGTATTACGTTATGTGGTATAACGTTATAACGTATTACGTTATGTGGTATAACGTTATAACGTATTACGTTATATGGTACAACGGTATCACGTATTACGTTATATGGTATTACGTTATATGATATAACGTCGTATAGTATAACGTTATGACGTATTACGTTATGTGGTATAACGTAATATCGTATTACGTTATAGCGTATAACGTTATAATGTATTACGTTATATGGTATAACGGTATCACGTATTACGTTATAAGGTATAACGTTATAACGTATTACGTTATATAGTATAACGTTATGACGTATTACCTTACAAGGCATAACGTTATAACGTATTACGTTATATGGCATAACGTTATAACGTATTACGTTATATACAATATCGTTATAACGTATTACGTTATAGTATATAACGTTATAACGTATTACGTTATATTGTAAAACGTTATAACGTATTACGTTATATGGTATTACGTTATAACGTATTACGTTATATAGTAACGTTATATGATATAACGTCATATAGTATAAAGTTATGACGTATTACGTTATGTGGTATATCGTTGTGACGTATTACGTTATATGGTATAATGTTATAACGTATTAAGCTATATAGTATAACGTCATAACGTATTACGTTATATGGCATAACGTTATAACGTGTTACGTTATATGGCATAACGTTATAACGTATTACGTTATATGGTATAACGTTATAACGTACTAGGTTATATGGTATAACGTTAGTACGTATTACGTTATGTGGTATAACGTTATAACGTATTACGTTATATAGTATAACGTAATATCGTATTACGTTATATAGTGTAACGTAATATCGTATTACGTTATATGGTATAACGTTATAACGTATTACGTTATGTGGTATAACGCTATAACGTATTACGTTATATGGTATAACGTTATAACGTATTACGTTGTATTGTATAACGTTATAACGTATTACGTTATATGGTATATCGTTATAACGTATTACGTTATATGGTATAACGTTATAACGTATTACGTTATATGATATATCGTTATAACGTATGACGTTATATGGTTTTACGTTATATTATATAACGTCATATAGTAAACGTTTCGACGTATTACGTTATAAGGTATAACGTTATAACGTATTACGTTATATGGTATAACGTTATAACGTATTACGTTATGTGGTATAATGCTTTAACGTATTACGTTATGTGGTATAACGTTATAACGTATTACGTTATGTGGTATAACGTTATAACGTATTACGTTATATGGTATAACGGTATCACGTATTACGTTATATGGTATTACGTTATATGATATAACGTCGTATAGTATAACGTTATGACGTATTACGTTATGTGGTATATCGTTATGACGTATTACGTTATAAGGCATAACGTTATAACGTATTACGTTATATGGCATAACGTTATAACGTATTATGTTATATGGTATAACGTTATAACGTGTTACGTTATATGGCATAACGTTATAACGTGTTACGTTATACGGTATAGCGGTATCACGTATTACGTTATATGGTATAACGTTATAACGTATTACGTTATATGGTATATCGTTATAACGTATTACCTTATATGGATTTACGTTATATGATATGACGTCATATAGTAAACGTTACGACGTATTACGTTATAAGGTATTACGTTATAACGTATTACGTTATATGGTATAACGTTATTGCGTATTACGTTATATTGTATTACGTTATAACATATTACGTTATATGGTATAACGTTATAATGTATTACGTTATATGGTACAACGTTATAACGTATTACGTTATATAGTATAACGTAATATCGTATTACGTTATAGTGTATAACGTTATAATGTATTACGTTATATGGTATAACGGTATCACGTATTACGTTATATGGTATAACGTTATAACGTATTACGCTGTAGTGTATAACGTTATAACGTATTACGTTATATGGTATAACGTAATATCGTATTACGTTATATGGCATAACGTTATAATTTATTACGTTATGTGGTGTAACGTTATAACGTATTACGTTATATAGAATATCGTTATAACGTATTACGTTATATGGTATAACGTCGTATGGTATAATGTTATATCGTATTACGTCATATGGTATAACGTTATAACGTATTACGTTATATAGAATATCGTTATAACGTATTATGTTATATGGTATAACGTTATAACGTGTTACGTTATATGGCATAACGTTATAACGTGTTACGTTATACGGCATAACGGTATCACGTATTACGTTATATGGTATAACGTTATAACGTATTACGCTATAGTGTATAACGTTATAACGTAATACGTTATATGGTATTACGTTATATGGTATAACGTCATATAGTATAACGTTATGACGTATTACGTTATATTGTGTAACGTTTTAATGTATTACTTTATATGGTATTACGTTATATGATATAACGTCGTATAGTATAACGTTATGACGTATTACGTTATGTGGTATATCGTTATGACGTAGTATGTTATATGGTATAACGTCATAAAGTATTACGTTATGTGGTATAACGTTATAACGTATTACGTTATATGGCATAACGTTATAACGTGTTACGTTATACGGTATAACGGTATCACGTATTACGTTATATGGTATAACGTTATAAAGTATTACGCTATAGGGTATAACGTTATATGGTATTACGTTATATGATATAACGTCATATAGTATAACGTTTTGACGTATTACGTTATAAGGTATTACGTTATAACGTATTACGTTATATGGTATAACGTTATTACGTATTACGTTATATTGTATTACGTTATAACATATTACGTTATATGGTATATCATTATAACGTATTAGGTTATATGGTATAACGTTAGCACGTATTACGTTATATGGTATAACGTTATAACGTATTACGTTATATAGTATAACGTAATATCGTATTACGTTATATGGCATAACGTTATAATGTATTAGCGTTATGTGGTATAACGTTATAACGTATTACGTTATATGGCATAACGTTATAACGTATTACGCTCTAGTGTATAACGTTATAACGTATTACGTTATATGGTATAACGTCATATAGTATAACGTTATGACGTATTACCTTACAAGGCATAACGTTATAACGTATTACGTTATATGGCATAACGTTATAACGTATTACGTTATAGGGTATAACGTTATAACGTATTACGTTATAATGTAAAACGTTATAACGTATTACGTTATATGGTATTACGTTATAACGTATTACGTTATATAGTAACGTTATATGATATAACGTCATATAGTATAACGTTATGAAGTATTACGTTATGTGGTATATCGTTATGACGTATTACGTTATAAGGCATAACGTTATAACGTATTACGTTGTATTGTATAACGTTATGACGTATTACCTTACAAGGCATAACGTTATAACGTATTACGTTATATGGCATAACGTTATAACGTATTACGTTATATACAATATCGTTATAACGTATTACGTTATAGGGTATAACGTTATAACGTATTACGTTATAATGTAAAACGTTATAACGTATTACGTTATATGGTATTACGTTATAACGTATTACGTTATATAGTAACGTTATATGATATAACGTCATATAGTATAACGTTATGAAGTATTACGTTATGTGGTATATCGTTATGACGTATTACGTTATAAGGCATAACGTTATAACGTATTACGTTGTATTGTATAACGTTATAACGTATTACGTTATATGGTATATAGTTATAACGTATTACGTTATATGGTATAACGTTATAACGTATTACGTTATGTGGTATTACGTTATATGATATAACGTCATATAGTATAACGTTATGACGTATTACGTTATGTGGTATATCGTTATGACGTATTACGTTATAAGGTATTACGTTATAACGTATTACGTTATATGGTATAACGTTATTACGTATTACGTTATATTGTATTACGTTATAACATATTACGTTATATGGTATATCATTATAACGTACTAGGTTGTATGGTATAACGTTATAAGGTATTACGTTATGTGGTATAACGTTATAACGTATTACGTTATATGATATAACGTCATAACGTATTACGTTATATGGTATAACGTTATAACGTATTACGTTATATGATATAACGTCATATAGTATAACGTTATAACGTATTACGTTATATGGTATAACGTTATAACGTGTTACGTTATGTGGTATAACGTTATAACGTATTACGTTATATGGCATAACGTCATATAGTATAACGTTATAACGTATTACGTTATGTGGTATAACGCTATAACGTATTACGTTATATGGTATAACGTTATAACGTATTACGTTATATGGTATAACGTTATAATGTATTACGTTATGTGGTATAACGTTATACCGTATTACGTTATATGATATAACGTCATAACGTATTACGTTATATGGTATATCGTTATAATGTATTACGTTATGTGGTATAACGTTATAACGTATTACGTTATATGATATAACGTCATAACGTATTACGTTATATGGTATATCGTTATAATGTATTACGTTATATAGTATAACGTTATAACGTATTACGTTATATAGTATAACGTAATATCGTATTACGTTATAGTGTATAACGTTATAATGTATTACGTTATATGGTATAACGGTATCACGTATTACGTTATATGGTATAACGTTATAACGTATTACGCTATAGTGTATAACGTTATAACGTATTACGTTATATGGTATAACGTCATATAGTATAACGTTATGACGTATTACGTTATATGGTTTTACGTTATATGATATAACGTCATATAGTATAACGTTATGACGTATTACGTTATAAGGTATAACGTTATAACGTATTACGTTATATTGTATAACGTTATAACCTATTACGTTATATGGATTAACGTTAGAACGTATTACGTTATATGGTATATCGTTATAACGTATTACGTTATATAGTATAACGTAATATCGTATTACGTTATATGGCATAACGTCATATAGTATAACGTTATAACGTATTACGTTATGTGGTGTAACGTTATAACGTATTACGTTATATAGAATATCGTTATAACGTATTACCTTATATGGTATAACGTCGTATGGTATAATGTTATATCGTATTACGTCATATGGTATAACGTTATAACGTATTACGTTATATAGAATATCGTTATAACGTATTATGTTATATGGTATAACGTTATAACGTGTTACGTTATATGGCATAACGTTATAACGTGTTACGTTATACGGCATAACGGTATCACGTATTACGTTATATGGTATAACGTTATAACGTATTACGCTATAGTGTATAACGTTATAACGTATTACGTTATATGGTATTACGTTATATGGTATAACGTCATATAGTATAACGTTATGACGTATTACGTTATATTGTATAACGTTATAACGTATTACGTTATATGGTATTACGTTATATGATATAACGTCGTATAGTATAACGTTATGACGTATTACGTTATGTGGTATATCGTTATGACGTAGTACGTTATATGGTATAACGTCATAAAGTATTACGTTATGTGGTATAACGTTATAACGTATTACGTTATATGGCATAACGTTATAACGTGTTACGTTATACGGTATAACGGTATCACGTATTACGTTATATGGTATAACGTTATAAAGTATTACGCTATAGCGTATAACGTTATATGGTATTACGTTATATGATATAACGTCATATAGTATAACGTTATGACGTATTACTTTATAAGGTATTACGTTATAACGTATTACGTAATATGGTATAACGTTATTACGTATTACGTTATATTGTATTACGTTATAACATATTACGTTATATGGTATATCATTATAACGTATTAGGTTATATGGTATAACGTTAGCACGTATTACGTTATATGGTATAACGTTATAACGTATTACGTTATATAGTATAACGTAATATCGTATTACGTTATATGGCATAACGTTATAATGTATTAGCGTTATGTGGTATAACGTTATAACGTATTACGTTATATGGTATATCGTTATAACGTATGACGTTATATGGTATAACGTTATAACGTATTACGTTATATGATATAACGTCATATAGTATAACGTTATAACGTATTACGTTATATGGTATAACGTTATAACGTGTTACGTTATGTGGTATAACGTTATAACGTATTACGTTATATGGCATAACGTCATATAGTATAACGTTATAACGTATTACGTTATGTGGTATAACGCTATAACGTATTACGTTATATGGTATAACGTTATAACGTATTACGTTGTATTGTATAACGTTATAACGTATTACGTTATATGGTATAACGTTATAACGTGTTACGTTATGTGGTATAACGTTATAACGTATTACGTTATGTGGTATAACGCTATAACGTATTACGTTATATGGTATAACGTTATAACGTATTACGTTGTATTGTATAACGTTATAACGTATTACGTTATATGGTATATCGTTATAACGTATTACGTTATATAGAATATCGTTATAACGTATTATGTTATATGGAATAACGTTATAACGTGTTACGTTATATGGCATAACGTTATAACGTGTTACGTTATATACAATATCGTTATAACGTATTACGTTATATGGTATAACGTTATAACTTATTACGCTATAGTGTATAACGTTATAACGTATTACGTTATATGGTATTACGTTATATGGTATAACGTCATATAGTATAACGTTATGACGTATTACGTTATATTGTATAACGTTATAACGTATAACGTTATGACGTATTACGTTATATTGTATAACGTTATAACGTATTACGTTATATGGTATTACGTTATATGATATAACGTCGTATAGTATAACGTTATGACGTATTACGTTATGTGGTATATCGTTATGACGTAGTACGTTATATGGTATAACGTCATAAAGTATTACGTTATGTGGTATAACGTTATAACGTATTACGTTATATGGCATAACGTTATAACGTGTTACGTTATACGGTATAACGGTATCACGTATTACGTTATATGGTATAACGTTATAAAGTATTACGCTATAGGGTATAACGTTATATGGTATTACGTTATATGATATAACGTCATATAGTATAACGTTATGACGTATTACGTTATAAGGTATTACGTTATAACGTATTACGTTATATGGTATAACGTTATTACGTATTACGTTATATTGTATTACGTTATAACATATTACGTTATATGGTATATCATTATAACCTATTAGGTTATATGGTATAACGTTAGCACGTATTACGTTATATGGTATAACGTTATAACGTATTACGTTATATAGTATAACGTAATATCGTATTACGTTATATGGCATAACGTTATAATGTATTAGCGTTATGTGGTATAACGTTATAACGTATTACGTTATATGGCATAACGTTATAACGTATTACGCTCTAGTGTATAACGTTATAACGTATTACGTTATATGGTATAACGTCATATAGTATAACGTTATGACGTATTACGTTATATGGTATTACGTTATATGGTATAACGTCATATAGTATAACGTTATGACGTATTACGTTATAAGGTATAACGTTATAACGTATTACGTTATATAGTATAACGTTATGACGTATTACCTTACAAGGCATAACGTTATAACGTATTACGTTATATGGCATAACGTTATAACGTATTACGTTATATACAATATCGTTATAACGTATTACGTTATAGGGTATAACGTTATAACGTATTACGTTATAATGTAAAACGTTATAACGTATTACGTTATATGGTATTACGTTATAACGTATTACGTTATATAGTAACGTTATATGATATAACGTCATATAGTATAACGTTATGACGTATTACGTTATGTGGTATATCGTTATGACGTATTACGTTATAAGGCATAACGTTATAACGTATTACGTTGTATTGTATAACGTTATAACGTATTACGTTATATGGTATATAGTTATAACGTATTACGTTATATGGTAAAACGTTATAACGTATTACGTTATGTGGTATTACGTTATATGATATAACGTCATATAGTATAACGTTATGACGTATTACGTTATGTGGTATATCGTTATGACGTATTATGTTATAAGGTATTACGTTATAACGTATTACGTTATATGGTATAACGTTATTACGTATTACGTTATATTGTATTACGTTATAACATATTACGTTATATGGTATATCATTATAACGTATTAGGTTGTATGGTATAACGTTATAAGGTATTACGTTATGTGGTATAACGTTATAACGTATTACGTTATATGATATAACGTCATAACGTATTACGTTATATGGTATAACGTTATAACGTATTACGTTATATAGAATATCGTTATAACGTATTACGTTATAGGGTATAACGTTATAACGTATTACGTTATATTGTAAAACGTTATAACGTATTACGTTATATGGTATTACGTTATAACGTATTACGTTATATAGTATAACGTAATATCGTATTACGTTATATGGCATAACGTTATAATGTATTACGTTATGTGGTATAACGTTATAACGTATTACGTTATATGGTATATCGTTATGACGTATTACGTTATATGGTATAACGTTATAACGTATTACGTTATATGATATAACGTCATATAGTATAACGTTATAACGTATTACGTTATATGGTATAACGTTATAACGTGTTACGTTATGTGGTACATCGTTATAACGTATTACGTTATATGGTATTACGTTATAACGTATTACGTTATATGGTATAACGTTATAACGTATTATGTTATATTGTAAAACGTTATAACGTATTACGTTATATGGTAACGTTATATGATATAACGTCATATAGTATAACGTTATGACGTATTACGTTATGTGGTGTATCGTTATGACGTATTACGTTATATGGCATAACGTTTTAACGTATCACGTTGTATTGTATAACGTAATATCGTATTACGTTATGTGGTATAATGCTTTAACATATTACGTTATGTGGAATAACGTTATAACGTATTACGTTTTGTGGTATAACGTTATAACGTATTACGTTATATGGTATAACGGTATCACGTATTACGTTATATGGTATTACGTTATATGATATAACGTCGTATAGTATAACGTTATGACGTATTACGTTATGTGGTATATCGTTATGACGTATTACGTTATAAGGCATAACGTTATAACGTATTACGTTATATGGCATAACGTTATAACGTATTATGTTATATGGTATAACGTTATAACGTGTTACGTTATATGGCATAACGTTATAACGTGTTACGTTATACGGTATAACGGTATCACGTATTGCGTTATATGGTATAACGTTATAACCTATTACGCTATAGTGTATAACGTTATAACGTATTACGTTATATGGTATAACGTCATATAGTATAACGTTATGACGTATTACGTTATATGGCATTACGTTATATGATATAACGTCGTATAGTATAACGTTATGACGTATTACGTTATGTGGTATATCGTTATGACGTATTACGTTATATGGTATAACGTTATAACCTATTACGCTATAGTGTATAACGTTATAACGTATTACGTTATATGGTATAACGTCATATAGTATAACGTTATGACGTATTACGTTATATGGTAACGTTATATGATATAACGTCATATAGTATAACGTTATGACGTATTACGTTATGTGGTGTATCGTTATGACGTATTACGTTATAAGGCATAACGTTATAACGTATCACGTTGTATTGTATAACGTAATATCGTATTACGTTATGTGGTATAATGCTTTAACATATTACGTTATATGGTATAACGTTATAACGTATTACGTTATATGGTATATCGTTATAACGTATTACCTTATATGGATTTACGTTATATGATATAACGTCATATAGTAAACGTTACGACGTATTACGTTATAATTTATTACGTTATAACGTATTACGTTATATGGTATAACGTTATTGCGTATTACGTTATATTGTATTACGTTATAACATATTACGTTATATGGTATAACGTTATAATGTATTACGTTATATGGTACAACGTTATAACGTATTACGTTATATAGTATAACGTAATATCGTATTACGTTATAGTGTATAACGTTATAATGTATTACGTTATATGGTATAACGGTATCACGTATTACGTTATATGGTATAACGTTATAACGTATTACGCTATAGTGTATAACGTTATAACGTATTACGTTATATGGTATAACGTAATATCGTATTACGTTATATGGCATAACGTTATAATTTATTACGTTATGTGGTGTAACGTTATAACGTATTACGTTAAATAGAATATCGTTATAACGTATTACGTTATATGGTATAACGTGGTATGGTATAATGTTATATCGTATTACGTCATATGGTATAACGTTATAACGTATTACGTTATATAGAATATCGTTATAACGTATTATGTTATATGGTATAACGTTATAACGTGTTACGTTATATGGCATAACGTTATAACGTGTTACGTTATACGGCATAACGGTATCACGTATTACGTTATATGGTATAACGTTATAACTTATTACGCTATAGTGTATAACGTTATAACGTATTACGTTATATGGTATTACGTTATATGGTATAACGTCATATAGTATAACGTTATGTCGTATTACGTTATATTGTATAACGTTATAACGTATTACGTTATATGGTATTACGTTATATGATATAACGTCGTATAGTATAACGTTATGACGTATTACGTTATGTGGTATATCGTTATGACGTAGTACGTTATATGGTATAACGTCATAAAGTATTACGTTATGTGGTATAACGTTATAACGTATTACGTTATATGGCATAACGTTATAACGTGTTACGTTATACGGTATAACGATATCACGTATTACGTTATATGGTATAACGTTATAAAGTATTACGCTATAGGGTATAACGTTATATGGTATTACGTTATATGATATAACGTCATATAGTATAACGTTATGACGTATTACGTTATAAGGTATTACGTTATAACGTATTACGTTATATGGTATAACGTTATTACGTATTACGTTATATTGTATTACGTTATAACATATTACGTTATATGGTATATCATTATAACGTATTAGGTTATATGGTATAACGTTAGCACGTATTACGTTATATGGTATAACGTTATAACGTATTACGTTATATAGTATAACGTAATATCGTATTACGTTATATGGCATAACGTTATAATGTATTAGCGTTATGTGGTATAACGTTATAACGTATTACGTTATATGGCATAACGTTATAACGTATTACGCTCTAGTGTATAACGTTATAACGTATTACGTTATATGGTATAACGTCATATAGTATAACGTTATGACGTATTACGTTATATGGTATTACGTTATATGGTATAACGTCATATAGTATAACGTTATGACGTATTACGTTATAAGGTATAACGTTATAACGTATTACGTTATATAGTATAACGTTATGACGTATTACCTTACAAGGCATAACGTTATAACGTATTACGTTATATGGCATAACGTTATAACGTATTACGTTATATACAATATCGTTATAACGTATTACGTTATAGGGTATAACGTTATAACGTATTACGTTATAATGTAAAACGTTATAACGTATTACGTTATATGGTATTACGTTATAACGTATTACGTTATATAGTAACGTTATATGATATAACGTCATATAGTATAACGTTATGACGTATTACGTTATGTGGTATATCGTTATGACGTATTACGTTATAAGGCATAACGTTATAACGTATTACGTTGTATTGTATAACGTTATAACGTATTACGTTATATGGTATATAGTTATAACGTATTACGTTATATGGTATAACGTTATAACGTATTACGTTATGTGGTATTACGTTATATGATATAACGTCATATAGTATAACGTTATGACGTATTACGTTATGTGGTATATCGTTATGACGTATTACGTTATAAGGTATTACGTTATAACGTATTACGTTATATGGTATAACGTTATTACGTATTACGTTATATTGTATTACGTTATAACATATTACGTTATATGGTATATCATTATAACGTATTAGGTTGTATGGTATAACGTTATAAGGTATTACGTTATGTGGTATAACGTTATAACGTATTACGTTATATGATATAACGTCATAACGTATTACGTTATATGGTATAACGTTATAACGTATTACGTTATATAGAATATCGTTATAACGTATTACGTTATAGGGTATAACGTTATAACGTATTACGTTATATTGTAAAACGTTATAACGTATTACGTTATATGGTATTACGTTATAACGTATTACGTTATATAGTATAACGTAATATCGTATTACGTTATATGGCATAACGTTATAATGTATTACGTTATGTGGTATAACGTTATAACGTATTACGTTATATGGTATATCGTTATGACGTATTACGTTATATGGTATAACGTTATAACGTATTACGTTATATGATATAACGTCATATAGTATAACGTTATAACGTATTACGTTATATGGTATAACGTTATAACGTGTTACGTTATGTGGTACATCGTTATAACGTATTACGTTATATGGTATTACGTTATAACGTATTACGTTATATGGTATAACGTTATAACGTATTATGTTATATTGTAAAACGTTATAACGTATTACGTTATATGGTAACGTTATATGATATAACGTCATATAGTATCACGTTATGACGTATTACGTTATGTGGTGTATCGTTATGACGTATTACGTTATAAGGCATAACGTTATAACGTATCACGTTGTATTGTATAACGTAATATCGTATTACGTTATGTGGTATAATGCTTTAACATATTACGTTATGTGGAATAACGTTATAACGTATTACGTTTTGTGGTATAACGTTATAACGTATTACGTTATATGGTATAACGGTATCACGTATTACGTTATATGGTATTACGTTATATGATATAACGTCGTATAGTATAACGTTATGACGTATTACGTTATGTGGTATATCGTTATGACGTATTACGTTATAAGGCATAACGTTATAACGTATTACGTTATATGGCATAACGTTATAACGTATTATGTTATATGGTATAACGTTATAACGTGTTACGTTATATGGCATAACGTTATAACGTGTTACGTTATACGGTATAACGGTATCACGTATTGCGTTATATGGTATAACGTTATAACCTATTACGCTATAGTGTATAACGTTATAACGTATTACGTTATATGGTATAACGTCATATAGTATAACGTTATGACGTATTACGTTATATGGCATTACGTTATATGATATAACGTCGTATAGTATAACGTTATGACGTATTACGTTATGTGGTGTATCGTTATGACGTATTACGTTATAAGGCATAACGTTATAACGTATCACGTTGTATTGTATAACGTAATATCGTATTACGTTATGTGGTATAATGCTTTAACATATTACGTTATGTGGAATAACGTTATAACGTATTACGTTTTGTGGTATAACGTTATAACGTATTACGTTATATGGTATAACGGTATCACGTATTACGTTATATGGTATTACGTTATATGATATAACGTCGTATAGTATAACGTTATGACGTATTACGTTATGTGGTATATCGTTATGACGTATTACGTTATAAGGCATAACGTTATAACGTATTACGTTATATGGCATAACGTTATAACGTATTATGTTATATGGTATAACGTTATAACGTGTTACGTTATATGGCATAACGTTATAACGTGTTACGTTATACGGTATAACGGTATCACGTATTGCGTTATATGGTATAACGTTATAACCTATTACGCTATAGTGTATAACGTTATAACGTATTACGTTATATGGTATAACGTCATATAGTATAACGTTATGACGTATTACGTTATATGGCATTACGTTATATGATATAACGTCGTATAGTATAACGTTATGACGTATTACGTTATGTGGTATATCGTTATGACGTATTACGTTATAAGGTATAACGTTATAACGTATTACGTTATATTGCAAAACGTTATAACGTATTACGTTATATGGTATTACGTTATAACGTATTACGTTATATGGTATAACGTTATAACGTATTACGTTATATGGTATATCGTTATAACGTATTACCTTATATGGATTTACGTTTATGATATAACGTCATATAGTAAACGTTACGACGTATTACGTTATAATTTATTACGTTATAACGTATTACGTTATATGGTATTACGTTATAACGTATTACGTTATATAGTAACGTTATATGATATAACGTCATATAGTATAAAGTTATGACGTATTACGTTATGTGGTATATCGTTGTGACGTATTACGTTATATGGTATAACGTTATAACGTATTAAGCTATATAGTATAACGTCATAACGTATTACGTTATATGGCATAACGTTATAACGTGTTACGTTATATGGCATAACGTTATAACGTATTACGTTATATGGTATAACGTTATAACGTATTAGGTTATATGGTATAACGTTAGTACGTATTACGTTATGTGGTATAACGTTATAACGTATTACGTTATATAGTATAACGTAATATCGTATTACGTTATATAGTATAACGTAATATCGTATTACGTTATATGGTATAACGTTATAACGTATTACGTTATGTGGTATAACGCTATAACGTATTACGTTATATGGTATAACGTTATAACGTATTACGTTGTATTGTATAACGTTATAACGTATTACGTTATATGGTATATCGTTATAACGTATTACGTTATATGGTATAACGTTATAACGTATTACGTTATATGATATATCGTTATAACGTATGACGTTATATGGTTTTACGTTATATGATATAACGTCATATAGTAAACGTTACGACGTATTACGTTATAAGGTATAACGTTATAACGTATTACGTTATATGGTATAACGTTATAACGTATTACGTTATGTGGTATAACGTTATAACGTATTACGTTATGTGGTATAACGTTATAACGTATTACGTTATGTGGTATAACGTTATAACGTATTACGTTATGTGGTATAACGTTATAACGTATTACGTTATATGTTATAACGGTATCACGTATTACGTTATATGGTATTACGTTATATGATATAACGTCGTATAGTATAACGTTATGACGTATTACGTTATGTGGTATATCGTTATGACGTATTACGTTATAAGGCATAACGTTATAACGTATTACGTTATATGGCATAACGTTATAACGTATTATGTTATATGGTATAACGTTATAACGTGTTACGTTATATGGTATAACGTTATAACGTGTTACGTTATACGGTATAACGGTATCGCGTATTACGTTATATGGTATAACGTTATAACGTATTACGTTATATGGTATATCGTTATAACGTATTACCTTATATGGATTTACGTTATATGATATAACGTCATATAGTAAACGTTACGACGTATTACGTTATAATTTATTACGTTATAACGTATTACGTTATATGGTATAACGTTATTGCGTATTACGTTATATTGTATTACGTTATAACATATTACGTTATATGGTATAACGTTATAATGTATTACGTTATATGGTACAACGTTATAACGTATTACGTTATATAGTATAACGTAATATCGTATTACGTTATAGTGTATAACGTTATAATGTATTACGTTATATGGTATAACGGTATCACGTATTACGTTATATGGTATAACGTTATAACGTATTACGCTATAGTGTATAACGTTATAACGTATTACGTTATATGGTATAACGTAATATCGTATTACGTTATATGGCATAACGTTATAATTTATTACGTTATGTGGTGTAACGTTATAACGTATTACGTTATATAGAATATCGTTATAACGTAATACGTTATATGGTATAGCGTCGTATGGTATAATGTTATATCGTATTACGTCATATGGTATAACGTTATAACGTATTACGTTATATAGAATATCGTTATAACGTCTTATGTTATATGGTATAACGTTATAACGTGTTACGTTATATGGCATAACGTTATAACGTGTTACGTTATACGGCATAACGGTATCACGTATTACGTTATATGGTATAACGTTATAACTTATTACGTTATATTGTATAACGTTATAACGTATTACGTTATATGGTATTACGTTATATGATATAACGTCGTATAGTATAACGTTATGACGTATTACGTTATGTGGTATATCGTTATGACGTAGTACGTTGTATGGTATAACGTCATAAAGTATTACGTTATGTGGTATAACGTTATAACGTATTACGTTATATGGCATAACGTTATAACGTGTTACGTTATACGGTATAACGGTATCACGTATTACGTTATATGGTATAACGTTATAAAGTATTACGCTATAGGGTATAACGTTATATGGTATTACGTTATATGATATAACGTCATATAGTATAACGTTATGACGTATTACGTTATAAGGTATTACGTTATAACGTATTACGTTATATGGTATAACGTTATTACGTATTACGTTATATTGTATTACGTTATAACATATTACGTTATATGGTATATCATTATAACGTATTAGGTTATATGGTATAACGTTAGCACGTATTACGTTATATGGTATAACGTTATAACGTATTACGTTATATAGTATAACGTAATATCGTATTACGTTATATGGCATAACGTTATAATGTATTAGCGTTATGTGGTATAACGTTATAACGTACTACGTTATATGGCATAACGTTATAACGTATTACGCTCTAGTGTATAACGTTATAACGTATTACGTTATATGGTATAACGTCATATAGTATAACGTTATGACGTATTACGTTATATGGTATTACGTTATATGGTATAACGTCATATAGTATAACGTTATGACGTATTACGTTATGTGGTGTATCGTTATGACGTATTACGTTATAAGGCATAACGTTATAACGTATCACGTTGTATTGTATAACGTAATATCGTATTACGTTATGTGGTATAATGCTTTAACATATTACGTTATGTGGAATAACGTTATAACGTATTACGTTTTGTGGTATAACGTTATAACGTATTACGTTATATGGTATAACGGTATCACGTATTACGTTATATGGTATTACGTTATATGATATAACGTCGTATAGTATAACGTTATGACGTATTACGTTATGTGGTATATCGTTATGACGTATTACGTTATAAGGCATAACGTTATAACTTATTACGTTATATGGCATAACGTTATAACGTATTATGTTATATGGTATAACGTTATAACGTGTTACGTTATATGGCATAACGTTATAACGTGTTACGTTATACGGTATAACGGTATCACGTATTGCGTTATATGGTATAACGTTATAACCTATTACGCTATAGTGTATAACGTTATAACGTATTACGTTATATGGTATAACGTCATATAGTATAACGTTATGACGTATTACGTTATATGGCATTACGTTATATGATATAACGTCGTATAGTATAACGTTATGACGTATTACGTTATGTGGTATATCGTTATGACGTATTACGTTATAAGGTATAACGTTATAACGTATTACGTTATATTGCAAAACGTTATAACGTATTACGTTATATGGTATTACGTTATAACGTATTACGTTATATGGTATAACGTTATAACGTATTACGTTATATTGTAAAACGTTATAACGTATTACGTTATATGGTAACGTTATATGATATAACGTCATATAGTATAACGTTATGACGTATTACGTTATGTGGTATATCGTTATGACGTATTACGTTATAAGGCATAACGTTGTAACGTATCACGTTGTATTGTATAACGTAATACCGTATTACGTTATATGGCATAACGTTATAACGTATTACGTTATATGGTATAACGTTATAACGTATTACGTTATATAGAATATCGTTATAACGTATTACGTTATAGGGTATAACGTTATAACGTATTACGTTATATTGTAAAACGTTATAACGTATTACGTTATATGGTATTACGTTATAACGTATTACGTTATATAGTATAACGTAATATCGTATTACGTTATATGGCATAACGTTATAATGTATTACGTTATGTGGTATAACGTTATAACGTATTACGTTATATGGTATATCGTTATGACGTATTACGTTATATGGTATAACGTTATAACGTATTACGTTATATGATATAACGTCATATAGTATAACGTTATAACGTATTACGTTATATGGTATAACGTTATAACGTGTTACGTTATGTGGTACATCGTTATAACGTATTACGTTATATGGTATTACGTTATAACGTATTACGTTATATGGTATAACGTTATAACGTATTATGTTATATTGTAAAACGTTATAACGTATGACGTTATATGGTAACGTTATATGATATAACGTCATATAGTATAACGTTATGACGTATTACGTTATGTGGTGTATCGTTATGACGTATTACGTTATAAGGCATAACGTTATAACGTATCACGTTGTATTGTATAACGTAATATCGTATTACGTTATGTGGTATAATGCTTTAACATATTACGTTATGTGGAATAACGTTATAACGTATTACGTTTTGTGGTATAACGTTATAACGTATTACGTTATATGGTATAACGGTATCACGTATTACGTTATATGGTATTACGTTATATGATATAACGTCGTATAGTATAACGTTATGACGTATTACGTTATGTGGTATATCGTTATGACGTATTACGTTATAAGGCATAACGTTATAACGTATTACGTTATATGGCATAACGTTATAACGTATTATGTTATATGGTATAACGTTATAACGTGTTACGTTATATGGCATAACGTTATAACGTGTTACGTTATACGGTATAACGGTATCACGTATTGCGTTATATGGTATAACGTTATAACCTATTACGCTATAGTGTATAACGTTATAACGTATTACGTTATATGGTATAACGTCATATAGTATAACGTTATGACGTATTACGTTATATGGCATTACGTTATATGATATAACGTCGTATAGTATAACGTTATGACGTATTACGTTATGTGGTATATCGTTATGACGTATTACGTTATAAGGTATAACGTTATAACGTATTACGTTATATTGCAAAACGTTATAACGTATTACGTTATATGGTATTACGTTATAACGTATTACGTTATATGGTATAACGTTATAACGTATTACGTTATATTGTAAAACGTTATAACGTATTACGTTATATGGTAACGTTATATGATATAACGTCATATAGTATAACGTTATGACGTATTACGTTATGTGGTATATCGTTATGACGTATTACGTTATAAGGCATAACGTTGTAACGTATCACGTTGTATTGTATAACGTAATATCGTATTACGTTATATGGCATAACGTTATAACGTATTACGTTATGTGGTATAACGCTATAACGTATTACGTTATATGGTATAACGTTATAACGTATTACGTTATGTGGTATAATGCTTTAACGTATTACGTTATATAGTATAACGTTATGACGTATTACCTTATAAGGCATAACGTTATAACGTAGTACGTTATATGGCATAACGTTATAACGTATTATGTTATATGGTATAACGTTATAACTTATTACGTTATTTGGTATAACGTTATATGGTATAACGTTATAACGTATTACGATATATGGTATAACATCATATGGTACAAGGTTATGACGTATTACGTTATATGGTATAATGTCGTATGGTATAATGTTATATCGTATTACGTCATATGGTATAACGTTATAACGTATTACGTTATATAGAATACCGTTATAACGTATTACGTTATATGGTATAACGTTATAACGTATTACGTTATATGGTATATCGTTATAACGTATTACCTTATATGGATTTACGTTATATGATATAACGTCATATAGTAAACGTTACGACGTATTACGTTATAAGGTATTACGTTATAACGTATTACGTTATATGGTATAACGTTATTGCGCATTACGTTATATTGTATTACGTTATAACATATTACGTTATATGGTATAACGTTATAACGTATTACGTTATGTGGTATAACGCTATAACGTATTACGTTATATGGTATAACGTTATAACGTATTACGTTGTATTGTATAACATTATAACGTATTACGTTATGTGGTATATCGTTATAACGTATTACGTTTTGTGGTATAACGCTATAACGTATTACGTTATATGGTATAACGTTATAACGTATTACGTTATATGGTATATCGTTATAACGTATGACGTTATATGGTTTTACGTTATATGATATAACGTCATATAGTAAACGTTACGACGTATTACGTTATAAGGTATAACGTTATAACGTATTGCGTTATATGGTATAACGTTATAACGTATTACGTTATGTGGTATAATGCTTTAACGCATTACGTTATGTGGTATAACGCTATAACGTATTACGTTATATGGTATAACGTTATAACGTATTACGTTATGTGGTATAATGCTTTAACGTATTACGTTATATAGTATAACGTTATGACGTATTACCTTATAAGGCATAACGTTATAACGTAGTACGTTATATGGCATAACGTTATAACGTATTACGTTATATGGTATAACGTTATAACTTATTACGTTATTTGGTATAACGTTATATGGTATAACGTTATAACGTATTACGATATATGGTATAACATCATATGGTACAAGGTTATGACGTATTACGTTATATGGTATAACGTCGTATGGTATAATGTTATATCGTATTACGTCATATGGTATAACGTTATAACGTATTACGTTATATAGAATACCGTTATAACGTATTACGTTATATGGTATAACGTTATAACGTATTACGTTATATGGTATATCGTTATAACGTATTACCTTATATGGATTTACGTTATATGATATAACGTCATATAGTGAACGTTACGACGTATTACGTTATAAGGTATTACGTTATAACGTATTACGTTATATGGTATAACGTTATTGCGCATTACGTTATATTGTATTACGTTATAACATATTACGTTATATGGTATAACGTTATAACGTATTACGTTATGTGGTATAACGCTATAACGTATTACGTTATATGGTATAACGTTATAATGTATTACGTTATATGGTATATCGTTATAACGAATGACGTTATATGGTTTTACGTTATATGATATAACGTCATATAGTAAACGTTACGACGTATTACGTTATAAGGTATAACGTTATAACGTATTGCGTTATATGGTATAACGTTATAACGTATTACGTTATGTGGTATAATGCTCTAACGTATTACGTTATATGGTATAACGTTATAACGTATTACGTTGTATTGTATACCGTTATAACGTATTACGTTATATGGTATATCGTTATAACGTATTACGTTATGTGGCATTACGTTATATGATATAACGTCGTATAGTATAACGTTATGACGTATTACGTTATGTGGTATATCGTTATGACGTATTACGTTATAAGGCATAACGTTATAACGTATTACGTTATATGGTATAACGTTATAACGTATTACGTTATGTGGTATAACGCTATAACGTATTACGTTATATGGTATAACGTTATAACGTATTACGTTATGTGGTATAATGCTTTAACGTATTACGTTATATAGTATAACGTTATGACGTATTACCTTATAAGGCATAACGTTATAACGTAGTACGTTATATGGTATAACGTTATAACTTATTACGTTATTTGGTATAACGTTATATGGTATAACGTTATAACGTATTACGATATATGGTATAACATCATATGGTACAAGGTTATGACGTATTACGTTATATGGTATAATGTCGTATGGTATAATGTTATATCGTATTACGTCATATGGTATAACGTTATAACGTATTACGTTATATAGAATACCGTTATAACGTATTACGTTATATGGTATAACGTTATAACGTATTACGTTATATGGTATATCGTTATAACGTATTACCTTATATGGATTTACGTTATATGATATAACGTCATATAGTAAACGTTACGACGTATTACGTTATAAGGTATTACGTTATAACGTATTACGTTATATGGTATAACGTTATTGCGCATTACGTTATATTGTATTACGTTATAACATATTACGTTATATGGTATAACGTTATAACGTATTACGTTATGTGGTATAACGCTATAACGTATTACGTTATATGGTATAACGTTATAACGTATTACGTTGTATTGTATAACGTTATAACGTATTACGTTATGTGGTATATCGTTATAACGTATTACGTTTTGTGGTATAACGCTATAACGTATTACGTTATATGGTATAACGTTATAACGTATTACGTTATATGGTATATCGTTATAACGTATTACGTTATATGGCATAACGTTATAACGTATTATGTTATATGGTACAACGTTATAACGTATTACGTTATACGGTTTTACGTTATATGATATAACGTCATATAGTAAACGTTACGACGTATTACGTTATAAGGTATAACGTTATAACGTATTACGTTATATGGTATAACGTTATAACGTATTACGTTATGTGGTATAATGCTTTAACGTATTACGTTATGTGGAATAACGTTATAACGTATTACGTTTTGTGGTATAACGTTATAACGTATTACGTTATATGGTATAACGGAATCACGTATTACGTTATATGGTATTACGTTATATGATATAACGTCGTATAGTATAACGTTATGACGTATCACGTTGTATTGTATAACGTAATATCGTATTACGTTATATGGCATAACGTTATAACGTATTACGTTATATAGAATATCGTTATAACGTATTACGTTATATGGTATAACGTTATAACGTATTACGTTATATGGCATAACGTTATAACGTATTATGTTATATGGTACAACGTTATAACGTATTACGTTATATGGTATAACGGCATCACGTATTACGTTATATGGTATTACGTTATATGATATAACGTCGTATAGTATAACGTTATGACGTATCACGTTGTATTGTATAACGTAATATCGTATTACGTTATATGGCATAACGTTATAACGTATTACGTTATATAGAATATCGTTATAACGTATTACGTTATATGGTATAACGTTATAACGTATTACGTTATATGGTATATCGTTATAACGTATTACGTTATATGGTTTTACGTTATATGATATAACGTCATATAGTAAACGTTACGACGTATTACGTTATAAGGTATAACTTTATAACGTATTACGTTATATGGTATAACGTTATAACGTATTACGTTATGTGGTATAATGCTTTAACGTATTACGTTATGTGGAATAACGTTATAACGTATTACGTTTTGTGGTATAACGTTATAACGTATTACGTTATATGGTATAACGGTATCACGTATTACGTTATATGGTATTACGTTATATGATATAACGTCGTATAGTATAACGTTATGACGTATTACGTTATGTGGTATATCGTTATGACGTATTACGTTATAAGGTATAACGTTATAACGTATTACGTTATATGGTATAACGTTATAACGTATTACGTTATGTGGTATAATGCTTTAACGTATTACGTTATATGGAATAACGTTATAACGTATTACGTTTTGTGGTATAACGTTATAACGTATTACGTTATATGGTATAACGGTATCACGTATTACGTTATATGGTATTACGTTATATGATATAACGTCGTATAGTATAACTTTATGACGTATCACGTTGTATTGTATAACGTAATATCGTATTACGTTATATGGCATAACGTTATAACGTATTACGTTATATAGAATATCGTTATAACGTATTACGTTATATGGTATAACGTTATAACATATTACGTTATATGGCATAACGTTATAACGTATTATGTTATATGGTACAACGTTATAACGTATTACGTTATATGGTATAACGGCATCACGTATTACGTTATATGGTATTACGTTATATGATATAACGTCGTATAGTATAACGTTATGACGTATCACGTTGTATTGTATAACGTAATATCGTATTACGTTATATGGCATAACGTTATAACGTATTACGTTATATAGAATATCGTTATAACGTATTACGTTATATGGTATAACGTTATAACGTATTACGTTATATGGTATATCGTTATAACGTATTACGTTATATGGTTTTACGTTATATGATATAACGTCATATAGTAAACGTTACGACGTATTACGTTATAAGGTATAACGTTATAACGTATTACGTTATATGGTATAAAGTTATAACGTATTACGTTATGTGGTATAATGCTTTAACGTATTACGTTATGTGGTATAACGCTATAACGTATTACGTTATATGGTATAACGTTATAACGTATTACGTTATGTGGTATAATGATTTAACGTATTACGTTATATAGTATAACGTTATGACGTATTACCTTATAAGGCATAACGTTATAACGTAGTACGTTATATGGCATAACGTTATAACGTATTACGTTATAAGGTATAACGTTATAACTTATTACGTTATTTGGTATAACGTTATATGGTATAACGTTATAACGTATTACGATATATGGTATAACATCATATGGTACAAGGTTATGACGTATTACGTTATATGGTATAACGTCGTATGGTATAATGTTATATCGTATTACGTCATATGGTATAACGTTATAACGTATTACGTTATATAGAATACCGTTATAACGTATTACGTTATATGGTATAACGTTATAACGTATTACGTTATGTGGTATATCGTTATAACGTATTACGTTTTGTGGTATAACGCTATAACGTATTACGTTATATGGTATAACGTTATAACGTATTACGTTATATGGTATATCGTTATAACGTATTACGTTATATGGCATAACGTTATAACGTATTATGTTATATGGTACAACGTTATAACGTATTACGTTATACGGTTTTACGTTATATGATATAACGTCATATAGTAAACGTTACGACGTATTACGTTATAAGGTATAACGTTATAACGTATTACGTTATATGGTATAACGTTATAACGTATTACGTTATGTGGTATAATGCTTTAACGTATTACGTTATGTGGAATAACGTTATAACGTATTACGTTTTGTGGTATAACGTTATAACGTATTACGTTATATGGTATAACGGAATCACGTATTACGTTATATGGTATTACGTTATATGATATAACGTCGTATAGTATAACGTTATGACGTATCACGTTGTATTGTATAACGTAATATCGTATTACGTTATATGGCATAACGTTATAACGTATTACGTTATATAGAATATCGTTATAACGTATTACGTTATATGGTATAACGTTATAACGTATTACGTTATATGGCATAACGTTATAACGTATTATGTTATATGGTACAACGTTATAACGTATTACGTTATATGGTATAACGGCATCACGTATTACGTTATATGGTATTACGTTATATGATATAACGTCGTATAGTATAACGTTATGACGTATCACGTTGTATTGTATAACGTAATATCGTATTACGTTATATGGCATAACGTTATAACGTATTACGTTATATAGAATATCGTTATAACGTATTACGTTATATGGTATAACGTTATAACGTATTACGTTATATGGTATATCGTTATAACGTATTACGTTATATGGTTTTACGTTATATGATATAACGTCATATAGTAAACGTTACGACGTATTACGTTATAAGGTATAACTTTATAACGTATTACGTTATATGGTATAACGTTATAACGTATTACGTTATGTGGTATAATGCTTTAACGTATTACGTTATGTGGAATAACGTTATAACGTATTACGTTTTGTGGTATAACGTTATAACGTATTACGTTATATGGTATAACGGTATCACGTATTACGTTATATGGTATTACGTTATATGATATAACGTCGTATAGTATAACGTTATGACGTATTACGTTATGTGGTATATCGTTATGACGTATTACGTTATAAGGTATAACGTTATAACGTATTACGTTATATGGTATAACGTTATAACGTATTACGTTATGTGGTATAATGCTTTAACGTATTACGTTATATGGAATAACGTTATAACGTATTACGTTTTGTGGTATAACGTTATAACGTATTACGTTATATGGTATAACGGTATCACGTATTACGTTATATGGTATTACGTTATATGATATAACGTCGTATAGTATAACTTTATGACGTATCACGTTGTATTGTATAACGTAATATCGTATTACGTTATATGGCATAACGTTATAACGTATTACGTTATATAGAATATCGTTATAACGTATTACGTTATATGGTATAACGTTATAACATATTACGTTATATGGCATAACGTTATAACGTATTATGTTATATGGTACAACGTTATAACGTATTACGTTATATGGTATAACGGCATCACGTATTACGTTATATGGTATTACGTTATATGATATAACGTCGTATAGTATAACGTTATGACGTATCACGTTGTATTGTATAACGTAATATCGTATTACGTTATATGGCATAACGTTATAACGTATTACGTTATATAGAATATCGTTATAACGTATTACGTTATATGGTATAACGTTATAACGTATTACGTTATATGGTATATCGTTATAACGTATTACGTTATATGGTTTTACGTTATATGATATAACGTCATATAGTAAACGTTACGACGTATTACGTTATAAGGTATAACGTTATAACGTATTACGTTATATGGTATAAAGTTATAACGTATTACGTTATGTGGTATAATGCTTTAACGTATTACGTTATGTGGTATAACGCTATAACGTATTACGTTATATGGTATAACGTTATAACGTATTACGTTATGTGGTATAATGATTTAACGTATTACGTTATATAGTATAACGTTATGACGTATTACCTTATAAGGCATAACGTTATAACGTAGTACGTTATATGGCATAACGTTATAACGTATTACGTTATAAGGTATAACGTTATAACTTATTACGTTATTTGGTATAACGTTATATGGTATAACGTTATAACGTATTACGATATATGGTATAACATCATATGGTACAAGGTTATGACGTATTACGTTATATGGTATAACGTCGTATGGTATAATGTTATATCGTATTACGTCATATGGTATAACGTTATAACGTATTACGTTATATAGAATACCGTTATAACGTATTACGTTATATGGTATAACGTTATAACGTATTACGTTATATAGAATATCGTTATAACGTATTACGTTATATGGTATAACGTTATAACATATTACGTTATATGGCATAACGTTATAACGTATTATGTTATATGGTACAACGTTATAACGTATTACGTTATATGGTATAACGGCATCACGTATTACGTTATATGGTATTACGTTATATGATATAACGTCATATAGTAAACGTTACGACGTATTACGTTATAAGGTATAACGTTATAACGTATTACGTTATATGGTATAAAGTTATAACGTATTACGTTATGTGGTATAATGCTTTAACGTATTACGTTATGTGGTATAACGCTATAACGTATTACGTTATATGGTATAACGTTATAACGTATTACGTTATGTGGTATAATGATTTAACGTATTACGTTATATAGTATAACGTTATGACGTATTACCTTATAAGGCATAACGTTATAACGTAGTACGTTATATGGCATAACGTTATAACGTATTACGTTATAAGGTATAACGTTATAACTTATTACGTTATTTGGTATAACGTTATATGGTATAACGTTATAACGTATTACGATATATGGTATAACATCATATGGTACAAGGTTATGACGTATTACGTTATATGGTATAACGTCGTATGGTATAATGTTATATCGTATTACGTCATATGGTATAACGTTATAACGTATTACGTTATATAGAATACCGTTATAACGTATTACGTTATATGGTATAACGTTATAACGTATTACGTTATATGGTATATCGTTATAACGTATTACCTTATATGGATTTACGTTATATGATATAACGTCATATAGTAAACGTTACGACGTATTACGTTATAAGGTATTACGTTATAACGTATTACGTTATATGGTATAACGTTATTGCGCATTACGTTATATTGTATTACGTTATAACATATTACGTTATATGGTATAACGTTATAACGTATTACGTTATGTGGTATAACGCTATAACGTATTACGTTATATGGTATAACGTTATAACGTATTACGTTGTATTGTATAACGTTATAACGTATTACGTTATGTGGTATATCGTTATAACGTATTACGTTTTGTGGTATAACGCTATAACGTATTACGTTATATGGTATAACGTTGTAACGTATTACGTTATATGGTATATCGTTATAACGTATGACGTTATATGGTTTTACGTTATATGATATAACGTCATATAGTAAACGTTACGACATATTACGTTATAAGGTATAACGTTATAACGTATTGCGTTATATGGTATAACGTTATAACGTATTACGTTATGTGGTATAATGCTTTAACGTATTACGTTATATGGTATAACGTTATAACGTATTACGTTGTATTGTATAACGTTATAACGTATTACGTTATATGGTATATCGTTATAACGTATTACGTTATGTGGCATTACGTTATATGATATAACGTCGTATAGTATAACGTTATGACGTATTACGTTATGTGGTATATCGTTATGACGTATTACGTTATAAGGCATAACGTTATAACGTATTACGTTATATGGTATAACGTTATAACGTATTACGTTGTATTGTATAACGTTATAACGTATTACGTTATATGGTATATCGTTATAACGTATTACGTTATATGGCATAACGTTATAACGTATTATGTTATATGGTACAACGTTATAACGTATTACGTTATATGGTTTTACGTTATATGATATAACGTCATATAGTAAACGTTACGACGTATTACGTTATAAGGTATAACGTTATAACGTATTACGTTATATGGTATATCGTTATAACGTATTACGTTATGTGGTATAATGCTTTAACGTATTACGTTATGTGGAATAACGTTATAACGTATTACGTTTTGTGGTATAACGTTATAACGTATTACGTTATATGGTATAACGGTATCACGTATTACGTTATATGGTATTACGTTATATGATATAACGTCGTATAGTATAACGTTATGACGTATCACGTTGTATTGTATAACGTAATATCGTATTACGTTATATGGCATAACGTTATAACGTATTACGTTATATAGAATATCGTTATAACGTATTACGTTATATGGTATAACGATATAACGTATTACGTTATATGGCATAACGTTATAACGTATTATGTTATATGGTACAACGTTATAACGTATTACGTTATATGGTATAACGGCATCACGTATTACGTTATATGGTATTACGTTATATGATATAACGTCGTATAGTATAACGTTATGACGTATCACGTTGTATTGTATAACGTAATATCGTATTACGTTATATGGCATAACGTTATAACGTATTACGTTATATAGAATATCGTTATAACGTATTACGTTATATGGTATAACGTTATAACGTATTACGTTATATGGTATATCGTTATAACGTATTACGTTATATGGTTTTACGTTATATGATATAACGTCATATAGTAAACGTTACGACGTATTACGTTATAAGGTATAACGTTATAACGTATTACGTTATATAGTATAACGTTATAACGTATTACGTTATGTGGTATAATGCTTTAACGTATTACGTTATGTGGAATAACGTTATAACGTATTACGTTTTGTGGTATAACGTTATAACGTATTACGTTATGTGGTATAATGCTTTAACGTATTACGTTATGTGGAATAACGTTATAACGTATTACGTTTTGTGGTATAACGTTATAACGTATTACGTTATATGGTATAACGGTATCACGTATTACGTTATATGGTATTACGTTATATGATATAACGTCGTATAGTATAACGTTATGACGTATTACGTTATGTGGTATATCGTTATGACGTATTACGTTATAAGGTATAACGTTATAACGTATTACGTTATATGGTATAACGTTATAACGTATTACGTTATGTGGTATAATGCTTTAACGTATTACGTTATGTGGAATAACGTTATAACGTATTACGTTTTGTGGTATAACGTTATAACGTATTACGTTATATGGTATAACGGTATCACGTATTACGTTATATGGTATTACGTTATATGATATAACGTCGTATAGTATAACGTTATGACGTATTACGTTATGTGGTATATCGTTATGACGTATTACGTTATAAGGTATATCGTTATGACGTATTACGTTATAAGGCATAACGTTATAACGTATTACGTTATATGGCATAACGTTATAACGTATTATGTTATATGGTATAACGTTATAACGTGTTACGTTATATGGCATAACGTTATAACGTGTTACGTTATACGGTATAACGGTATCACGTATTGCGTTATATGGTATAACGTTATAACCTATTACGCTATAGTGTATAACGTTATAACGTATTACGTTATATGGTATAACGTCATATAGTACAACGTTATGACGTATTACGTTATATGGCATTACGTTATATGATATAACGTCGTATAGTATAACGTTATGACGTATTACGTTATGTGGTATATCGTTATGACGTATTACGTTATAAGGTATAACGTTATAACGTATTACGTTATATTGCAAAACGTTATAACGTATTACGTTATATGGTATTACGTTATAACGTATTACGTTATATGGTATAACGTTATAACGTATTACGTTATATTGTAAAACGTTATAACGTATTACGTTATATGGTAACGTTATATGATATAACGTCATATAGTATAACGTTATGACGTATTACGTTATGTGGTATATCGTTATGACGTATTACGTTATAAGGCATAACGTTGTAACGTATCACGTTGTATTGTATAACGTAATATCGTATTACGTTACATGGCATAACGTTATAACGTATTACGTTATGTGGTATAACGCTATAACGTATTACGTTATATGGTATAACGTTATAACGTATTACGTTATGTGGTATAATGCTTTAACGTATTACGTTATATAGTATAACGTTATGACGTATTACCTTATAAGGCATAACGTTATAACGTAGTACGTTATATGGTATAACGTTATAACTTATTACGTTATTTGGTATAACGTTATATGGTATAACGTTATAACGTATTACGATATATGGTATAACATCATATTGTACAAGTTTATGACGTATTACGTTATATGGTATAATGTCGTATGGTATAATGTTATATCGTATTACGTCATATGGTATAACGTTATAACGTATTACGTTATATAGAATACCGTTATAACGTATTACGTTATATGGTATAACGTTATAACGTATTACGTTATATGGTATATCGTTATAACGTATTACCTTATATGGATTTACGTTATATGATATAACGTCATATAGTAAACGTTACGACGTATTACGTTATAAGGTATTACGTTATAACGTATTACGTTATATGGTATAACGTTATTGCGCATTACGTTATATTGTATTACGTTATAACATATTACGTTATATGGTATAACGTTATAACGTATTACGTTATGTGGTATAACGCTATAACGTATTACGTTATATGGTATAACGTTATAACGTATTACGTTGTATTGTATAACGTTATAACGTATTACGTTATGTGGTATATCGTTATAACGTATTACGTTTTGTGGTATAACGCTATAACGTATTACGTTATATGGTATAACGTTATAACGTATTACGTTATATGGTATATCGTTATAACGTATGACGTTATATGGTTTTACGTATATATGATATAACGTCATATAGTAAACGTTACGACGTATTACGTTATAAGGTATAACGTTATAACGTATTGCGTTATATGGTATAACGTTATAACGTATTACGTTATGTGGTATAATGCTTTAACGTATTACGTTATATGGTATAACGTTATAACGTATTACGTTGTATTGTATAACGTTATAACGTATTACGTTATATGGTATATCGTTATAACGTATTACGTTATGTGGCATTACGTTATATGATATAACGTCGTATAGTATAACGTTATGACGTATTACGTTATGTGGTATATCGTTATGACGTATTACGTTATAAGGCATATCGTTATAACGTATTACGTTATATGGTATAACGTTATAACGTATTACGTTGTATTGTATAACGTTATAACGTATTACGTTATATGGTATATCGTTATAACGTATTACGTTATATGGCATAACGTTATAACGTATTATGTTATATGGTACAACGTTATAACGTATTACGTTATACGGTTTTACGTTATATGATATAACGTCATATAGTAAACGTTACGACGTATTACGTTATAAGGTATAACGTTATAACGTATTACGTTATATGGTATAACGTTATAACGTATTACGTTATGTGGTATAATGCTTTAACGTATTACGTTATGTGGAATAACGTTATAACGTATTACGTTTTGTGGTATAACGTTATAACGTATTACGTTATATGGTATAACGGAATCACGTATTACGTTATATGGTATTACGTTATATGATATAACGTCGTATAATATAACGTTATGACGTATCACGTTGTATTGTATAACGTAATATCGTATTACGTTATATGGCATAACGTTATAACGTATTACGTTATATAGAATATCGTTATAACGTATTACGTTATATGGTATAACGTTATAACGTATTACGTTATATGGCATAACGTTATAACGTATTATGTTATA
Source organism: Bombus huntii (assembly GCF_024542735.1). Taxonomy (NCBI): domain Eukaryota; kingdom Metazoa; phylum Arthropoda; class Insecta; order Hymenoptera; family Apidae; genus Bombus; species Bombus huntii. The sequence continues at coordinate 15,411,349 of NC_066245.1, read as the reverse complement.
TGGTACAACGTTATAACGTATTACGTTATATGGTATAACGGCATCACGTATTACGTTATATGGTATTACGTTATATGATATAACGTCGTATAGTATAACGTTATGACGTATCACGTTGTATTGTATAACGTAATATCGTATTACGTTATATGGCATAACGTTATAACGTATTACGTTATATAGAATATCGTTATAACGTATTACGTTATATGGTATAACGTTATAACGTATTACGTTATATGGTATATCGTTATAACGTATTACGTTATATGGTTTTACGTTATATGATATAACGTCATATAGTAAACGTTACGACGTATTACGTTATAAGGTATAACCTTATAACGTATTACGTTATATGGTATAACGTTATAACGTATTACGTTATATGGTATATCGTTATAACGTATTACCTTATATGGATTTACGTTATATGATATAACGTCATATAGTAAACGTTACGACGTATTACGTTATAAGGTATTACGTTATAACGTATTACGTTATATGGTATAACGTTATTGCGCATTACGTTATATTGTATTACGTTATAACATATTACGTTATATGGTATAACGTTATAACGTATTACGTTATGTGGTATAACGCTATAACGTATTACGTTATATGGTATAACGTTATAACGTATTACGTTGTATTGTATAACGTTATAACGTATTACGTTATGTGGTATATCGTTATAACGTATTACGTTTTGTGGTATAACGCTATAACGTATTACGTTATATGGTATAACGTTATAACGTATTACGTTATATGGTATATCGTTATAACGTATGACGTTATATGGTTTTACGTTATATGATATAACGTCATATAGTAAAGGTTACGACGTATTACGTTATAAGGTATAACGTTATAACGTATTGCGTTATATGGTATAACGTTATAACGTATTACGTTATGTGGTATAATGCTTTAACGTATTACGTTATATGGTATAACGTTATAACGTATTACGTTGTATTGTATAACGTTATAACGTATTACGTTATATGGTATATCGTTATAACGTATTACGTTATGTGGCATTACGTTATATGATATAACGTCGTATAGTATAACGTTATGACGTATTACGTTATGTGGTATATCGTTATGACGTATTACGTTATAAGGCATAACGTTATAACGTATTACGTTATATGGTATAACGTTATAACGTATTACGTTGTATTGTATAACGTTATAACGTATTACGTTATATGGTATATCGTTATAACGTATTACGTTATATGGCATAACGTTATAACGTATTATGTTATATGGTACAACGTTATAACGTATTACGTTATATGGTTTTACGTTATATGATATAACGTCATATAGTAAACGTTACGACGTATTACGTTATAAGGTATAACGTTATAACGTATTACGTTATATGGTATATCGTTATAACGTATTACGTTATGTGGTATAATGCTTTAACGTATTACGCTATGTGGAATAACGTTATAACGTATTACGTTTTGTGGTATAACGTTATAACGTATTACGTTATATGGTATAACGGTATCACGTATTACGTTATATGGTATTACGTTATATGATATAACGTCGTATAGTATAACGTTATGACGTATCACGTTGTATTGTATAACGTAATATCGTATTACGTTATATGGCATAACGTTATAACGTATTACGTTATATAGAATATCGTTATAACGTATTACGTTATATGGTATAACGATATAACGTATTACGTTATATGGCATAACGTTATAACGTATTATGTTATATGGTACAACGTTATAACGTATTACGTTATATGGTATAACGGCATCACGTATTACGTTATATGGTATTACGTTATATGATATAACGTCGTATAGTATAACGTTATGACGTATCACGTTGTATTGTATAACGTAATATCGTATTACGTTATATGGCATAACGTTATAACGTATTACGTTATATAGAATATCGTTATAACGTATTACGTTATATGGTATAACGTTATAACGTATTACGTTATATGGTATATCGTTATAACGTATTACGTTATATGGTTTTACGTTATATGATGTAACGTCATATAGTAAACGTTACGACGTATTACGTTATAAGGTATTACGTTATAACGTATTACGTTATATGGTATAACGTTATTGCGCATTACGTTATATTGTATTACGTTATAACATATTACGTTATATGGTATAACGTTATAACGTATTACGTTATGTGGTATAACGCTATAACGTATTACGTTATATGGTATAACGTTATAACGTATTACGTTGTATTGTATAACGTTATAACGTATTACGTTATGTGGTATATCGTTATAACGTATTACGTTTTGTGGTATAACGCTATAACGTATTAGATTATATGGTATAACGTTATAACGTATTACGTTATATGGTATATCGTTATAACGTATGACGTTATATGGTTTTACGTTATATGATATAACGTCATATAGTAAACGTTACGACGTATTACGTTATAAGGTATAACGTTATAACGTATTGCGTTATATGGTATAACGTTATAACGTATTACGTTATGTGGTATAATGCTTTAACGTATTACGTTATATGGTATAACGTTATAACGTATTACGTTGTATTGTATAACGTTATAACGTATTACGTTATATGGTATATCGTTATAACGTATTACGTAATGTGGCATTACGTTATATGATATAACGTCGTATAGTATAACGTTATGACGTATTACGTTATGTGGTATATCGTTATGACGTATTACGTTATAAGGCATAACGTTATAACGTATTACGTTATATGGTATAACGTTATAACGTATTACGTTGTATTGTATAACGTTATAACGTATTACGTTATATGGTATATCGTTATAACGTATTACGTTATATGGCATAACGTTATAACGTATTATGTTATATGGTACAACGTTATAACGTATTACGTTATATGGTTTTACGTTATATGATATAACGTCATATAGTAAACGTTACGACGTATTACGTTATAAGGTATAACGTTATAACGTATTACGTTATATGGTATATCGTTATAACGTATTACGTTATGTGGTATAATGCTTTAACGTATTACGTTATGTGGAATAACGTTATAACGTATTACGTTTTGTGGTATAACGTTATAACGTATTACGTTATATGGTATAACGGTATCACGTATTACGTTATATGGTATTACGTTATATGATATAACGTCGTATAGTATAACGTTATGACGTATCACGTTGTATTGTATAACGTAATATCGTATTACGTTATATGGCATAACGTTATAACGTATTACGTTATATAGAATATCGTTATAACGTATTACGTTATATGGTATAACGATATAACGTATTACGTTATATGGCATAACGTTATAACGTATTATGTTATATGGTACAACGTTATAACGTATTACGTTATATGGTATAACGGCATCACGTATTACGTTATATGGTATTACGTTATATGATATAACGTCGTATAGTATAACGTTATGACGTATCACGTTGTATTGTATAACGTAATATCGTATTACGTTATATGGCATAACGTTATAACGTATTACGTTATATAGAATATCGTTATAACGTATTACGTTATATGGTATAACGTTATAACGTATTACGTTATATGGTATATCGTTATAACGTATTACGTTATATGGTTTTACGTTATATGATATAACGTCATATAGTAAACGTTACGACGTATTACGTTATAAGGTATAACGTTATAACGTATTACGTTATATGGTATAACGTTATAACGTATTACGTTATGTGGTATAATGCTTTAACGTATTACGTTATGTGGAATAACGTTATAACGTATTACGTTTTGTGGTATAACGTTATAACGTATTACGTTATGTGGTATAATGCTTTAACGTATTACGTTATGTGGAATAACGTTATAACGTATTACGTTTTGTGGTATAACGTTATAACGTATTACGTTATATGGTATAACGGTATCACGTATTACGTTATATGGTATTACGTTATATGATATAACGTCGTATAGTATAACGTTATGACGTATTACGTTATGTGGTATATCGTTATGACGTATTACGTTATAAGGTATAACGTTATAACGTATTACGTTATATGGTATAACGTTATAACGTATTACGTTATGTGGTATAATGCTTTAACGTATTACGTTATGTGGAATAACGTTATAACGTATTACGTTTTGTGGTATAACGTTATAACGTATTACGTTATATGGTATAACGGTATCACGTATTACGTTATATGGTATTACGTTATATGATATAACGTCGTATAGTATAACGTTATGACGTATCACGTTGTATTGTATAACGTAATATCGTATTACGTTATATGGCATAACGTTATAACGTATTACGTTATATAGAATATCGTTATAACGTATTACGTTATATGGTATAACGTTATAACGTATTACGTTATATGGCATAACGTTATAACGTATTATGTTATATGGTACAACGTTATAACGTATTACGTTATATGGTATAACGGCATCACGTATTACGTTATATGGTATTACGTTATATGATATAACGTCGTATAGTATAACGTTATGACGTATCACGTTGTATTGTATAACGTAATATCGTATTACGTTATATGGCATAACGTTATAACGTATTACGTTATATAGAATATCGTTATAACGTATTACGTTATATGGTATAACGTTATAACGTATTACGTTATATGGTATATCGTTATAACGTATTACGTTATATGGTTTTACGTTATATGATATAACGTCATATAGTAAACGTTACGACGTATTACGTTATAAGGTATAACGTTATAACGTATTACGTTATATTGTATAACGTTATAACGTATTACGTTATGTGGTATAATGCTTTAACGTATTACGTTATGTGGTATAACGCTATAACGTATTACGTTATATGGTATAACGTTATAACGTATTACGTTATGTGGTATAATGCTTTAACGTATTACGTTATATAGTATAACGTTATGACGTATTACCTTATAAGGCATAACGTTATAACGTAGTACGTTATATGGCATAACGTTATAACGTATCACGTTATATGGTATAACGTTATAACTTATTACGTTATTTGGTATAACGTTATATGGTATAACGTTATAACGTATTACGATATATGGTATAACATCATATGGTACAAGGCTATGACGTATTACGTTATATGGTATAACGTCGTATGGTATAATGTTATATCGTATTACGTCATATGGTATAACGTTATAACGTATTACGTTATATAGAATACCGTTATAACGTATTACGTTATATGGTATAACGTTATAACGTATTACGTTATATGGTATATCGTTATAACGTATTACCTTATATGGATTTACGTTATATGATATAACGTCATATAGTAAACGTTACGACGTATTACGTTATAAGGTATTACGTTATAACGTATTACGTTATATGGTATAACGTTATTGCGCATTACGTTATATTGTATTACGTTATAACATATTACGTTATATGGTATAACGTTATAACGTATTACGTTATGTGGTATAACGCTATAACGTATTACGTTATATGGTTTTACGTTATATGATATAACGTCATATAGTAAACGTTACGACGTATTACGTTATAAGGTATAACGTTATAACGTATTACGTTATATTGTATAACGTTATAACGTATTACGTTATGTGGTATAATGCTTTAACGTATTACGTTATGTGGTATAACGCTATAACGTATTACGTTATATGGCATAACGTTATAACGTATTACGTTATATAGAATATCGTTATAACGTATTACGTTATATGGTATAACGTTATAACGTATTACGTTATATGGTATATCGTTATAACGTATTACGTTATATGGTTTTACGTTATATGATATAACGTCATATAGTAAACGTTACGACGTATTACGTTATAAGGTATAACGTTATAACGTATTACGTTATATTGTATAACGTTATAACGTATTACGTTATGTGGTATAATGCTTTAACGTATTACGTTATGTGGTATAACGCTATAACGTATTACGTTATATGGTATAACGTTATAACGTATTACGTTATGTGGTATAATGCTTTAACGTATTACGTTATATAGTATAACGTTATGACGTATTACCTTATAAGGCATAACGTTATAACGTAGTACGTTATATGGCATAACGTTATAACGTATCACGTTATATGGTATAACGTTATAACTTATTACGTTATTTGGTATAACGTTATATGGTATAACGTTATAACGTATTACGATATATGGTATAACATCATATGGTACAAGGCTATGACGTATTACGTTATATGGTATAACGTCGTATGGTATAATGTTATATCGTATTACGTCATATGGTATAACGTTATAACGTATTACGTTATATAGAATACCGTTATAACGTATTACGTTATATGGTATAACGTTATAACGTATTACGTTATATGGTATATCGTTATAACGTATTACCTTATATGGATTTACGTTATATGATATAACGTCATATAGTAAACGTTACGACGTATTACGTTATAAGGTATTACGTTATAACGTATTACGTTATATGGTATAACGTTATTGCGCATTACGTTATATTGTATTACGTTATAACATATTACGTTATATGGTATAACGTTATAACGTATTACGTTATGTGGTATAACGCTATAACGTATTACGTTATATGGTATAACGTTATTACGTATTACGTTGTATTGTATAACGTTATAACGTATTACGTTATGTGGTATATCGTTATAACGTATTACGTTTTGTGGTATAACGCTATAACGTATTACGTTATATGGTATAACGTTATAACGTATTACGTTATATGGTATATCGTTATAACGTATGACGTTATATGGTTTTACGTTATATGATATAACGTCATATAGTAAACGTTACGACGTATTACGTTATAAGGTATAACGTTATAACGTATTGCGTTATATGGTATAACGTTATAACGTATTACGTTATGTGGTATAATGCTTTAACGTATTACGTTATATGGTATAACGTTATAACGTATTACGTTGTATTGTATAACGTTATAACGTATTACGTTATATGGTATATCGTTATAACGTATTACGTTATGTGGCATTACGTTATATGATATAACGTCGTATAGTATAACGTTATGACGTATTACGTTATGTGGTATATCGTTATGACGTATTACGTTATAAGGCATAACGTTATAACGTATTACGTTATATGGTATTACGTTATATGATATAACGTCGTATAGTATAACGTTATAACGTATTACGTTATATAGAATATCGTTATAACGTATTACGTTATATGGTATAACGTTATAACGTATTACGTTATATGGTATATCGTTATAACGTATTACGTTATATGGTTTTACGTTATATGATATAACGTCATATAGTAAACGTTACGACGTATTACGTTATAAGGTATAACGTTATAACGTATTACGTTATATGGTATAACGTTATAACGTATTACGTTATGTGGTATAATGCTTTAACGTATTACGTTATGTGGAATAACGTTATAACGTATTACGTTTTGTGGTATAACGTTATAACGTATTACGTTATATGGTATAACGGTATCACGTATTACGTTATATGGTATTACGTTATATGATATAACGTCGTATAGTATAACGTTATGACGTATTACGTTATGTGGTATATCGTTATGACGTATTACGTTATAAGGCATAACGTTATAACGTATTACGTTATATGGCATAACGTTATAACGTATTATGTTATATGGTATAACGTTATAACGTGTTACGTTATATGGCATAACGTTATAACGTGTTACGTTATACGGTATAACGGTATCACGTATTGCGTTATATGGTATAACGTTATAACCTATTACGCTATAGTGTATAACGTTATAACGTATTACGTTATATGGTATAACGTCATATAGTATAACGTTATGACGTATTACGTTATATGGTATTACGTTATATGATATAACGTCGTATAGTATAACGTTATGACGTATTACGTTATGTGGTATATCGTTATGACGTATTACGTTATAAGGTATAACGTTATAACGTATTACGTTATATTGCAAAACGTTATAACGTATTACGTTATATGGTATTACGTTATAACGTATTACGTTATATGGTATAACGTTATAACGTATTACGTTATATTGTAAAACGTTATAACGTATTACGTTACATGGTAACGTTATATGATATAACGTCATATAGTATAACGTTATGACGTATTACGTTATGTGGTATATCGTTATGACGTATTACGTTATAAGGCATAACGTTATAACGTATCACGTTGTATTGTATAACGTAATATCGTATTACGTTATATGGCATAACGTTATAACGTATTACGTTATGTGGTATGACGCTATAACGTATTACGTTATATGGTATAACGTTATAACGTATTACGTTGTATTGTATAACGTTATAACGTATTACGTTATATGGTATATCGTTATAACGTATTACGTTATATGCCATAACGTTATAACGTATTATGTTATATGGTATAACGTTATAACGTGTTACGTTATATGGCATAACGTTATAACGTGTTACGTTATACGGTATAACGGTATCACGTATTACGTTATATGCTATAACGTTATAACGTATTACGCTATAGCGTATAACGTTATAACGTATTAGGTTATATGGCATAACGTTATAACGTATTACGTTATATGGTATAACGTTATAACTTATTACGTTATTTGGTATAACGTTATATGGTATAACGTTATAACGTATTACGATATATGGTATAACGTCATATGGTACAAGGTTATGACGTATTACGTTATATGGTATAACGTCGTATGGTATAATGTTATATCGTATTACGTCATATGGTATAACGTTATAACGTATTACGTTATATAGAATACCGTTATAACGTATTACGTTATATGGTATAACGTTATAACGTATTACGTTATATGGTATATCGTTATAACGTATTACCTTATATGGATTTACGTTATATGATATAACGTCATATAGTAAACGTTATGACGTATTACCTTATAAGGCATAACGTTATAACGTAGTACGTTATATGGCATAACGTTATAACGTATTACGTTATACGGTATATCGTTACAACGTATGACGTTATATGGTTTTACGTTATATGATATAACGTCATATAGTAAACGTTACGACGTATTACGTTATAAGGTATAACGTTATAACGTATTGCGTTATATGGTATAACGTTATAACGTATTACGTTATGTGGTATAATGCTTTAACGTATTACGTTATATGGTATAACGTTATAACGTATTACGTTGTATTGTATAACGTTATAACGTATTACGTTATATGGTATATCGTTATAACGTATTACGTTATGTGGTATACCGTTATGACGTATTACGTTATAAGGCATAACGTTATAACGTATTACGTTATATGGTATAACGTTATAACGTATTACGTTGTATTGTATAACGTTTTAACGTATTACGTTATGTGGTATATCGTTATAACGTATTACGTTATATGGCATAACGTTATAAAGTATTATGTTATATGGTACAACGTTATAACGTATTACGCTATAGTGTATAACGTTATAACGTATTACGTTATATGGTTTTACGTTATATGATATAACGTCATATAGTAAACGTTACGACGTATTACGTTATAAGGTATAACGTTATAACGTATTACGTTATATAGAATATCGTTATAACGTATTACGTTATATGGTATCACGTTATAACTTATTACGTTATATGGTATATCGTTATAACGTATTACGTTATATGGTTTTACGTTATATGATATAACGTCATATAGTAAACGTTACGACGTATTACGTTATAAGGTATAACGTTATAACGTATTACGTTATATGGTATAACGTTATAACGTATTACGTTATGTAGTATAATGCTTTAACGTATTACGTTATGTGGAATAACGTTATAACGGATTACGTTTTGTGGTATAACGTTATAACGTATTACGTTATATGGTATAACGGTATCACGTATTACGTTATATGGTATTACGTTATATGATATAACGTCGTATAGTATAACGTTATGACGTATTACGTTATGTGGTATAGCGTTATGACGTTTTACGTTATAAGGCAGAACGTTATAACGTATTACGTTATATGCTATAACGTTATAACGTATTACGCTATAGTGCATAACGTTATAACGTATTACGTTATATGGTATTACGTTATATAGTATAACGTCATATAGTATAACGTTATGACGCATTACGTTATATGGTATTACGTTATATGGTATAACGTTATAACGTATTACGTTGTATTGTATAACGTTATAACGTATTACGTTATATGGTATATCGTTATAACGTATTACGTTACATGGTATAACGGTATCACGTATTACGTTATATGGTATTACGTTATATGATATAACGTCGTATAGTATAACGTTATGACGTATTACGTTATGTGGTATATCGTTATGACGTATTACGTTATAAGGCATAACGTTATAACGTATTACGTTGTATAGAATATCGTTATACTGTATTACATTATACGGTATAACGGTATCACGTATTACGTTATATGGTATAACGTTATAACGTATTACGCTATAGTGTATAACGTTATAACGTATTACGTTATATGGTATTACGCTATATATGGTATAACGTCATATAGTATAACGTTATGACGTATTACGTTATATGGTATTACGTTATATGGTATAACGTCATATAGTATAACGTTATGACGTATTACGTTATAAGGTATAACGTTATAACGTATTACGTTATATGGTATATCGTTATAACGTATTACGTTATATGGTTTTACGTTATATGATATAACGTCATATAGTAAACGTTACGACGTATTACGTTATAAGGTATAACGTTATAACGTATTACGTTATATAGAATATCGTTATAACGTATTACGTTATATGGTATCACGTTATAACGTATTACGTTATATGGTATATCGTTATAACGTATTACGTTATATGGTTTTACGTTATATGATATAACGTCATATAGTAAACGTTACGACGTATTACGTTATAAGGTATAACGTTATAACGTATTACGTTATATGGTATAACGTTATAACGTATTACGTTATGTGGTATAATGCTTTAACGTATTACGTTATGTGGAATAACGTTATAACGGATTACGTTTTGTGGTATAACGTTATAACGTATTACGTTATATGGTATAACGGTATCACGTATTATGTTATATGGTATTACGTTATATGATATAACGTCGTATAGTATAACGTTATGACGTATTACGTTATGTGGTATATCGTTATGACGTATTACGTTATAAGGCATAACGTTATAACGTATTACGTTATATAGAATATCGTTATAACGTATTACGTTATATGGTATAACGTTATAACGTATTACGTTATATGGTATATCGTTATAACTTATTACGTTATATGGTTTTACGTTATATGATATAACGTCATATAGTAAACGTTACGACGTATTACGATATAAGGTATAACGTTATAACGTATTATGTTATATGGTATAACGTTATAACGTGTTACGTTATATGGCATAACGTTATAACGTGTTACGTTATACGGTATAACGGTATCACGTATTACGTTATATAGTATAACGTTATGACGTATTACCTTATAAGGCATAACGTTATAACGTAGTACGTTATATGGCATAACGTTATAACGTATTACGTTATTTGGTATAACGTTATATGGTATAACGTTATAACGTATTACGTTATATGGTATAACGGTATCACGTATTATGTTATATGGTATTACGTTATATGATATAACGTCGTATAGTATAACGTTATGACGTATTACGTTATGTGGTATATCGTTGTGACGTATTACGTTATAAGGCATAACGTTATAACGTATTACGTTATATGGCATAACGATATAACGTATTATGTTATATGGTATAACGTTATAACGTGTTACGTTATATGGCATAACGTTATAACGTGTTACGTTATACGGTATAACGGTATCACGTATTGCGTTATATGGTATAACGTTATAACGTATTACGCTATAGTGTATAACGTTATAACGTATTACGTTATATGGTATAACGTCATATAGTATAACGTTATGACGTATTACGTTATATGGTATTACGTTATATGATATAACGTCGTATAGTATAACGTTATGACGTATTACGTTATGTGGTATATCGTTATGACGTATTACGATATAAGGTATAACGTTATAACGTATTACGTTATATAGTATAACGTTATGACGTATTACCTTATAAGGCATAACGTTATAACGTAGTACGTTATATGGCATAACGTTATAACGTATTACGTTATTTGGTATAACGTTATATGGTATAACGTTATAACGTATTACGATATATGGTATAACATCACATGGTACAAGGTTATGACGTATTACGTTATATGGTATAACGTCGTATGGTATAATGTTATATCTTATTACGTCGTATGGTATAATGTTATATCGTATTACGTCATATGGTATAACGTTATAACGTATTACGTTATATAGAATATCGTTATAACGTATTACGTTATATGGTATATCGTTATAACGTATTACCTTATATGGTTTTACGTTATATGATATAACGTCATATAGTAAACGTTACGACGTATTACGTTATAAGGTATTACGTTATAACGTATTACGTTATATGGTATAACGTTATTGCGTATTACGTTATATTGTATTACGTTATAACATATTACGTTATATGGTATAACGTTATAATGTATTACGTTATATGGTATAACGTTATAACGTATTACGTTATATTGTAAAACGTTATAACGTATTACGTTATATGGTATTACGTTATAACGTATTACGTTATATGGTATAACGTTATAACGTATTACGTTATATTGTAAAACGTTATAACGTATTACGTTATATGGTAACGTTATATGATATAACGTCATATAGTATAACGTTATGACGTATTACGTTATGTGGTATATCGTTATGACGTATTACGTTATAAGGCATAACGTTATAACGTATCACGTTGTATTGTATAACGTAATATCGTATTACGTTATATGGCATAACGTTATAACGCATTACGTTGTATTGTATAACGTTATAACGTATTACGTTATATGGTATATCGTTATAACGTATTACGTTATATGGTATTACGTTATATAGTATAACGTCATATAGTATAACGTTATGACGTATTACGTTATATGGTATTACGTTATATGGTATAACGTTATAACGTATTACGTTATATGGTATATCGTCATAACGTATTACGTTATATGGTATAACGTTATAACGTATTACGTTGTATTGTATAACGTTATAACGTATTACGTTATATGGCATAACGTTATAACGTATTACGTTATGTGGTATAACGCTATAACGTATTACGTTATATGGTATAACGTTATAACGTATTACGTTATATGGTATATCTTTATAACGTATGACGTTATATGGTTTTACGTTATATGATATAACGACATATAGTAAACGTTACGACGTATTACGTTATATGGTATAACGTTATAACGTATTACGTTATGTGGTATAATGCTTTAACGTATTACGTTATGTGGTATAACGTTATAACGTTTTACGTTATATGGCATAACGTTATAACGTGTTACGTTATACGGTATAACGGTATCACGTATTACGTTATATGGTATAACGTTATAACGTATTACGCTATAGTATATAACGTTATAACGTATTACGTTATATGGTATTACGCTATAGTGTATAACGTTATAACGTATTACGTTATATAGTATAACGTTATAACGTATTACGTTATATGGTATATCGTTATAACGTATTACGTTATGTGGTATAACGCTATAACGTATTACGTTATATGGTATAACGTTATAACGTATTACGTTATATGGTATATCGTTATAACGTATCACATTATATGGTTTTACGTTATATGATATAACGTCATATAGTAAACGTTACGACGTATTACGTTATAAGGTATAACGTTATAACGTATTGCGTTATACGGTTGTTATAGTTATAAGGTATAACGTTATAACGTATTGCGTTATACGGTATAACGTTATAACGTATTACGTTATATGGTATAACGTTATAACGTATTACGTTGTATTGTATAACGTTATAACTTATTACGTTATTTGGTATAACGTTATATGGTATAACGTTATAACGTATTACGATATATGGTATAACATCATATGGTACAAGGTTATGACGTATTACGTTATATGGTATAACGTCGTATGGTATAATGTTATATCGTATTACGTTATATGGTATAACGTTATAACGTATTACGTTGTATTGTATAACGTTATAACTTATTACGTTATTTGGTATAACGTTATATGGTATAACGTTATAACGTATTACGTTATATGGTATATCGTTATAACGTATTACGTTATATGGTATAACGGTATCACGTATTACGTTATATGGTATTACGTTATATGATATAACGTCGTATAGTATAACGTTATGACGTATTACGTTATGTGGTATATCGTTAAGACGTATTACGTTATGTGGTATATCGTTATGACGTATTACGTTATAAGGCATAACGTTATAACGTATTACGTTATATAGAATATCGTTATAGCGTATTACATTATATGGTATAACGTTATAACGTATTACGTTATGTGGTATAATGCTTTAACGTATTACGTTATGTGGTATAACGTTATAACGTATTACGTTATGTGGTATAACGTTATAACGTATTACGTTATATGGTATATCGTTATAACGTATTACGTTATATGGCATAACGTTATAACGTATTATGTTATATGGTATAACGTTATAACGTGTTACGTTATGTGGCATAACGTTATAACGTGTTACGTTATACGGTATAACGGTATCACGTATTACGTTATATGGTATAACGTTATAACGTATTACGCTATAGTGTATAACGTTATAACGTATTACGTTATATGGTATTACGCTATATATGGTATAACGTCATATAGTATAACGTTATGACGTATTACGTTATATGGTATTACGTTATATGGTATAACGTCATATAGTATAACGTTATGACGTATTACGTTATAAGGTATAACGTTATAACGTATTACGTTATATGGTATATCGTTATAACGTATTACGTTATATGGTTTTACGTTATATGATATAACGTCATATAGTAAACTTTACGACGTATTACGTTATAAGGTATAACGTTGTAACGTACTACGTTATATAGAATATCGTTATAACGTATTACGTTATATGGTATCACGTTATAACGTATTACGTTATATGGTATATCGTTATAACGTATTACGTTATATGGTTTTACGTTATATGATATAACGTCATATAGTAAACGTTACGACGTATTACGTTATAAGGTATAACGTTATAACGTATTACGTTATATGGTATAACGGTATCACGTATTATGTTATATGGTATTACGTTATATGATATAACGTCGTATAGTATAACGTTATGACGTATTACGTTATGTGGTATATCGTTATGACATATTACGTTATAAGGCATAACGTTATAACGTATTACGTTATATAGAATATCGTTATAACGTATTACGTTATATGGTATAACGTTATAACGTATTACGTTATATGGTATATCGTTATAACGAATTACGTTATATGGTTTTACGTTATATGATATAACGTCATATAGTAAACGTTACGATGTATTACGTTATAAGGTATAACGTTATAACGTATTACGTTATATGGTATAACGTTATAACGTATTACGTTATGTGGTATAATGCTTTAACGTATTACGTTATGTGGAATAACGTTATAACGTATTACGTTTTGTGGTATAACGTTATAACGTATTACGTTATATGGTATAACGGTATCACGTATTACGTTATATGGTATTACGTTATATGATATAACGTCGTATAGTATAACGCTATGACGTATTACGTTATGTGGTATATCGTTATGACGTATTACGTTATAAGGCATAACGTTATAACGTATTACGTTATATAGAATATCATTATAACGTATTACGTTATATGGTATAACGTTATAACGTATTACGTTATATGGTATATCGTTATAACGTATTACGTTATATGGTTTTACGTTATATGATATAACGTCATATAGTAAACGTTACGACGTATTACGTCATGTGGAATAACGTTATAACGTATTACGTTATATGGCATAACGTTATAACGTATTATGTTATATGGTATATCGTTATAACGTGTTACGTTATATGGCATAACGTTATAACGTGTTACGTTATACGGTATAACGGTATCACGTATTGCGTTATATGGTATAACGTTATAACGTATTACGCTATAGTGTATAACGTTATAACGTATTACGTTATATGGTATATCGTTATAACGTATTACGTTATATGGTTTTACGTTATATGATATAACGTCGTATAGTATAACGTTATGACGTATTACGTTATGTGGTATATCGTTATGACGTATTACGTTATAAGGTATAACGTTATAACGTATTACGTTATATAGTATAACGTTATGACGTATTACCTTATAAGGCATAACGTCATAACGTAGTACGTTATATGGCATAACATTATAACGTATTACGTTATTTGGTATAACGTTATATGGTATAACGTTATAACGTATTACGATATATGGTATAACATCACATGGTACAAGGTTATGACGTATTACGTTATATGGTATAACGTCGTATGGTATAATGTTATACCTTATTACGTCGTATGGTATAATGTTATATCGTATTACGTCATATGGTATAACGTTATAACGTATTACGTTATATAGAATATCGTTATAACGTATTACGTTATATGGTATAACGGTATCACGTATTACGTTATATGGTATTACGTTATATGATATAACGTCGTATAGTATAACGTTATGACGTATTACGTTATATGGTATTACGTTATAACGTATTACGTTATATGGTATAACGTTATAACGTATTACGTTATATTGTAAAACGTTATAACGTATTACGTTATATGGTAACGTTATATGATATAACGTCATATAGTATAACGTTATGACGTATTACGTTATGTGGTATATCGTTATCACGTATTACGTTTTAAGGCATAACGTTATAACGTATCACGTTGTATTGTATAACGTAATATCGTATTACGTTATATGGCATAACGTTATAACGTATTACGTTATGTGGTATAACGCTATAACGTATTACGTTATATGGTATAACGTTATAACGTATTACGTTGTATTGTATAACGTTATAACGTATTACGTTATATGGTATATCGTTATAACGTATTACGTTATATGGCATAACGTTATAACGTATTATGTTATATGGTATAACGTTATAACGTGTTACGTTATATGGCATAACGTTATAACGTGTTACGTTATACGGTATAACGGTATCACGTATTACGTTATATGCTATAACGTTATAACGTATTACGCTATAGTGTATAACGTTATAACGTATTACGTTATATGGTATTACGTTATATAGTATAACGTCATATAGTATAACGTTATGACGTATTACGTTATATGGTATTACGTTATATGGTATAACGTTATAACGTATTACGTTGTATTGTATAACGTTATAACGTATTACGTTATATGGTATATCGTTAGAACGTATTACGTTATATGGTATAACGTTATAACGTATTACGTTGTATTGTATAACGTTATAACGTATTACGTTATATGGCATAACGTTATAACGTATTACGTTATGTGGTATAACGCTATAACGTATTACGTTATGTGGTATAACGTTATAACGTATTACGTTATATGGTATATCTTTATAACGTATGACGTTATATGGTTTTACGTTATATGATATAACGACATATAGTAAACGTTACGACGTATTACGTTATAAGGTATAACGTTATAACGTATTACGTTATATGGTATAACGTTATAACGTATTACGTTATGTGGTATAATGCTTTAACGTATTACGTTATGTGGAATAACGTTATAACGTATTACGTTTTGTGGTATAACGTTATAACGTATTACGTTATATGGTATAACGGTATCACGTATTACGTTATATGGTATTACGTTATATGATATAACGTCGTATAGTATAACGTTATGACGTATTACGTTATGTGGTATATCGTTATGACGTATTACGTTATAAGGCATAACGTTATAACGTATTACGTTATATAGAATATCGTTATAACGTATTACGTTACATGGTATAACGTTATAACGTATTACGTTATATGGTATATCGTTATAACGTATTACGTTATATGGTTTTACGTTATATGATATAACGTCATATAGTAAACGTTACGACGTATTACGTTATGTGGAATAACGTTATAACGTATTACGTTATATGGTATAACGTTATAACGTATTACGTTATGTGGTATAATGCTTTAACGTATTACGTTATGTGGAATAACGTTATAACGTATTACGTTTTGTGGTATAACGTTATAACGTATTACGTTATATGGTATAACGGTATCACGTATTACGTTATATGGTATTACGTTATATGATATAACGTCGTATAGTATAACGTTATGACGTATTACGTTATGTGGTATATCGTTATGACGTATTACGTTATAAGGCATAACGTTATAACGTATTACGTTATATGGCATAACGTTATAACGTATTATGTTATATGGTATAACGTTATAACGTGTTACGTTATATGGCATAACGTTATAACGTGTTACGTTATACGGTATAACGGTATCACGTATTGCGTTATATGGTATAACGTTATAACCTATTACGCTATAGTGTATAACGTTATAACGTATTACGTTATATGGTATAACGTCATATAGTATAACGTTATGACGTATTACGTTATATGGTATTACGTTATATGATATAACGTCGTATAGTATAACGTTATGACGTATTACGTTATGTGGTATATCGTTATGACGTATTACGTTATAAGGTATAACGTTATAACGTATTACGTTATATTGCAAAACGTTATAACGTATTACGTTATATGGTATTACGTTATAACGTATTACGTTATATGGTATAACGTTATAACGTATTACGTTATATTGTAAAACGTTATAACGTATTACGTTACATGGTAACGTTATATGATATAACGTCATATAGTATAACGTTATGACGTATTACGTTATGTGGTATATCGTTATGACGTATTACGTTATAAGGCATAACGTTATAACGTATCACGTTGTATTGTATAACGTAATATCGTATTACGTTATATGGCATAACGTTATAACGTATTACGTTATGTGGTATGACGCTATAACGTATTACGTTATATGGTATAACGTTATAACGTATTACGTTGTATTGTATAACGTTATAACGTATTACGTTATATGGTATATCGTTATAACGTATTACGTTATATGCCATAACGTTATAACGTATTATGTTATATGGTATAACGTTATAACGTGTTACGTTATATGGCATAACGTTATAACGTGTTACGTTATACGGTATAACGGTATCACGTATTACGTTATATGGTATTACGTTATATGATATAACGTCGTATAGTATAACGTTATAACGTATTACGTTATATGGTATATCGTTATAACGTGTTACGTTATATGGCATAACGTTATAACGTGTTACGTTATACGGTATAACGGTATCACGTATTGCGTTATATGGTATAACGTTATAACGTATTACGCTATAGTGTATAACGTTATAACGTATTACGTTATATGGTATAACGTCATATAGTATAACGTTATGACGTATTACGTTATATGGTATTACGATATATGATATAACGTCATATAGTAAACGTTACGACGTATTACCTTATAAGGCATAACGTCATAACGTAGTACGTTATATGGCATAACATTATAACGTATTACGTTATTTGGTATAACGTTATATGGTATAACGTTATAACGTATTACGATATATGCTATAACATCACATGGTACAAGGTTATGACGTATTACGTTATATGGTATAACGTCGTATGGTATAATGTTATACCTTATTACGTCGTATGGTATAATGTTATATCGTATTACGTCATATGGTATAACGTTATAACGTATTACGTTATATAGAATATCGTTATAACGTATTACGTTATATGGTATAACGGTATCACGTATTACGTTATATGGTATTACGTTATATGATATAACGTCGTATAGTATAACGTTATGACGTGTTACGTTATATGGTATTACGTTATAACGTATTACGTTATATGGTATAACGTTATAACGTATTACGTTATATTGTAAAACGTTATAACGTATTACGTTATATGGTAACGTTATATGATATAACGTCATATAGTATAACGTTATGACGTATTACGTTATGTGGTATATCGTTATGACGTATTACGTTATAAGGCATAACGTTATAACGTATCACGTTGTATTGTATAACGTAATATCGTATTACGTTATATGGCATAACGTTATAACGTATTACGTTATGTGGTATAACGCTATAACGTATTACGTTATATGGTATAACGTTATAACGTATTACGTTGTATTGTATAACGTTATAACGTATTACGTTATATGGTATATCGTTATAACGTATTACGTTATATGGCATAACGTTATAACGTATTATGTTATATGGTATAACGTTATAACGTGTTACGTTATATGGCATAACGTTATAACGTGTTACGTTATACGGTATAACGGTATCACGTATTACGTTATATGCTATAACGTTATAACGTATTACGCTATAGTGTATAACGTTATAACGTATTACGTTATATGGTATTACGTTATATAGTATAACGTCATATAGTATAACGTTATGACGTATTACGTTATATGGTATTACGTTATATGGTATAACGTTATAACGTATTACGTTGTATTGTATAACGTTATAACGTATTACGTTATATGGTATATCGTTAGAACGTATTACGTTATATGGTATAACGTTATAACGTATTACGTTGTATTGTATAACGTTATAACGTATTACGTTATATGGCATAACGTTATAACTTATTACGTTATGTGGTATAACGCTATAACGTATTACGTTATATGGTATAACGTTATAACGTATTACGTTATATGGTATATCTTTATAACGTATGACGTTATATGGTTTTACGTTATATGATATAACGACATATAGTAAACGTTACGACGTATTACGTTATAAGGTATAACGTTATAACGTATTACGTTATATGGTATAACGTTATAACGTATTACGTTATGTGGTATAATGCTTTAACGTATTACGTTATGTGGTATAACGTTATAACGTATTACGTTATGTGGTATAACGTTATAACTTATTACGTTATATGGTATAACGGTATCACGTATTACGTTATATGGTATTACGTTATATGATATAACGTCGTATAGTATAACGTTATGACGTATTACGTTATGTGGTATATCGTTATGACGTATTACGTTATGAGGCATAACGTTATAACCTATTACGTTATATGGTATAACATTATAACGTATTACGTTATATGGTATATCGTTATAACGTATGACGTTATATGGTTTTACGTTATATGATATAACGTCATATAGTAAACGTTACGACGTATTACGTTATAAGGTATAACGTTATAACGTATTACGTTATATGGTATAACGTTATAACGTGTTACGTTATACGGTATAACGGTATCACGTATTACGTTATATGGTATAACGTTATAACGTATTACGCTATAGTATATAACGTTATAACGTATTACGTTATATGGTATTACGCTATAGTGTATAACGTTATAACGTATTACGTTATATGGTATTACGTTATATGGTATAACGTCATATAGTATAAGGTTATGACGTATTACGTTATAAGGTATAACGTTTTAACGTATTACGTTATATAGTATAACGTTATGACGTATTACCTTATAAGGCATAACGTTATAACGTAGTACGTTATATGGCATAACGTTATAACGTATTACGTTATATGGTATAACGTTATAACTTATTACGTTATTTGGTATAACGTTATATGGTATAACGTTACACCGTATTACGATATATGGTATAACATCATATGGTACAAGGTTATGACGTATTACGTTATATGGTATAACGTCGTGTGGTATAATGTTATATCGTATTACGTCATATGGTATAACGTTATAACGTATTACGTTATATGGAATACCGTTATAACGTATTACGTTATATGGTATAACGTTATAACGTATTACGTTATATGGTATATCGTTATAACGTATTACCTTATATGGGTTTACGTTATATGATATAACGTCATATAGTAAACGTTACGACGTATTACGTTATAAGGTATTACGTTATAACGTATTACGTTATATGGTATAACGTTATTGCGCATTACGTTATATTGTATTACGTTATAACATATTACGTTATATGGTATAACGTTATAATGTATTACGTTATATGGTATAACGTTATAACGTATTACGTTATATAGTATAACGTAATATCGTATTACGTTATAGTGTATAACGTTATAATGTATTACGTTATATGGTATAACGGTATCACGTATTACGTTATATGGTATAACGTTATAACGTATTACGCTATAGTGTATAACGTTATAACGTATTACGTTATATGGTATAACGTCATATAGTATAACGCTATGACGTATTACGTTATATGGTATTACGTTATATGGTATAACGTCATAT